>NW_022631130.1:3693062-3808183 GCF_010015895.1 Lontra canadensis | reverse complement strand
TGACTTGTTTGCATTCCTCTCACTTGCTGTTTGTGGACAACTTTTACTTCCAACCTCCAACCAAATTGAAACATTTTTATCATGAAACAGCAAGGCTTTTCAAAATTATATGCTAGACTCAATGTGCATAATACTCATATCATCGTGCTATATTACTTTCCTTATTCTTATGTTATTACTTGCTGAATTATTTCTTGACTCACGTCCTTTACTCCATCTAACCATTTGTTCAAATTTTCACCTTTACAGAAGGTTGTTCCTGCCTTATCCAATCTAAAATAAGAGCTCTCTTCCCTACTATCACCATCTATTCTGCTACATTGTCCTTCAGTTTTCCTCAAAGGATATTGTAGCCTGTCGTTATGTATTTTTTTCACCAAGGAATAGGGAACCTTTATTTCTAACATAATTATTCTGGGTTAGGAACATGAGAATATATATATATTTTGCAAAAATGGAAATGATGACTAAAAGAAACAATGACAAAAACAACTGGTATTTTATATGAATCGTAGAAGCATAAGCTTCAATACCAGCAAAAACAAATTGTTACAATGTTTTTCAGTTTTGCATCTGACTGTTTTGAGATCTTTCTTTCAGTTTTGAGGTTCCCGAAGCAGGTTTGGTGATGGCAGACAAGATGAGCTAAGAAAGCATTCTCAAACATTGTTCTTTTGCCAGATTCCAGTTTACCAAGGTACCTGTTTACACCAGCAGAGATGACAGCTACTTGTTCATCATCAGCCATGAGAGTACACTGTATGGGTTTCAAGAACTCAGTCAGACATACACTAAGACTGAGGAATTGCGAGTTACACCATTGAGGTCAGAACCAAACTGGGCAAAAGTAGCGACCTCGGGATATTGAGGCAATTCATCATACCTGCTACCTGGTTTATAGTCTTGATTTGGGCAGCAGTAGAATGAACAAACTAACGTTTACAAAAGGTGGATACCTTTGAAGAAAAATTCTGTCTCACTCACAAAAATGAAATTACCAGAGGGCTGGGATTTGTTGTGCACATTGATCCTGCAAGAGTGCCTGGTAGACAGGCAGATTTTTTGAGCAGATGCTTTAAAAGTATTCATTGAATGGATGAATGAATGAATGAATGAATATAATGTACAAATTCGTAGCCAAATTCATTTTTTTTTCCTGTGTATCCTGTATGAACATGCAGAGGCATCACATCATTCTGAATTTCCAAAAAAATTTTAAATTAGTATAAGGAGCTAGAGAAGAAAAATCTGGCTGAAAAGTATATACTAATAGATAAGAAGAGAAGAGAGGGGTGTAGACATAACATAAATAGAGCATGTATATATTGCAGAGATAAAAAGAAAGTAGATGTCAGGTTACTAGATAGCAACAAATATAAACTGAAAGAGTAGGGAGCTTTAGAATGAGGGGGAAGTAAGAAATCTGAGACAAATATTTACTAGAAGATCAGCTAATAATAATAAACTGATTTGGAGGGGCAAGAATAAGATTTTAGCCAACCTGTAACTAATATTAGGATCCCTAATTTCTATATGCCTATTACTATTGTTAGGTGTTAAATATTTGCTTTAAACCCTATTTACACTATGAATTTGCCTTATGTAGTTTCCACCATAAATGTATAAAATAGAAAACTAATTACTGTTACACATTTCAGAGGATGATGTCTCAAATGAGGGAACGAAGGAAATGTTAATTCTTCCCATGAAATTCTATTCTTGAAGCACCTGGGTGGATCAGACTTAAGCATCTGCCTTTGGCTCAGGTCTTGATCCCAGGGTTTTGGGATGGAGCCCATCCCCAAACCCTGCTGGGGGTGAATCTGCTTCTTCTTCTCTCACTACCCCTGCTTGTGTTCCATCTTTTGCTGTCTCTCTCTGTCAAATAAATAATTTTTAAAAATCATTAAAAAGTTTAAAAAAGAAAATCTATTCTTTTCATATCCATTCAGGCCTCCTTATCATACTCTGGTCTCCAGTGATACACAGAGAAGACAGTCTGGGTCACAGACTCCAGGGAATTTTATGTATGCCATGAATCCTGGAGGCCCTGTGAAAAAGCTGGCCATTGATTCATGTCTCACATGGAAAATAAGACTTCATAAAGATGATAGCAATGAACTCCAGCTGACCATGACAGCACCATATTCAGGCTTGCAGCAATTACCCTTTTCAGAATAACTGTTATCACTGTTACAACTATTTTGCATAGGGGTCAATGCACATTCTATAAAACCAAAGTTCTTGGATTGGATCCTGGGTGAATAAGTCTAGGCAGATTAGTTAATTTTTTCTTTGCTTCAGTTTCTCATCTCAAAATGGGAATAATAATAATAATACATATCTCAGTGCTATTACAGGATTAAATGAGTTAATATTTGCAATGTGCTGAGAATTATGCCTGAAGTATAGTAAACCTTCAAAAATGTGAGCTATTATTAGTATCACTTTATAAGAAACAGCTAGCATCCTTAACCAAACGACTGAGTTTTAATGGTGAACTCTTGGGAAGTGATAATTTTTTTGTTAGCACTTCAGGATAATTTAGGGTTTACAATCTTCCCAGGCTGTTTGGCATCTCATAATATCTAAAGTCCATTTGTGTTTTTCCAGTGTATAATATGCACACATCAAAACTCTTCAGTTGTAGACTGGCGTGATAACTTTCTCATTTCTTATATGTCATGCCCACATAAGATGCTAACCTGGAAAATCTCCACACCATCTTAAAATATGGTAATACCCAGAATATAGAAGAGATTATATATGTGTTCTATAGTAGAGAGCAGAATAAAACTAAGGAATGTCATTAAGAGATAACACAGTTATGATAAATGCGAACTTTATGAAGACTCCAAGTAGAAGAGAAAATTTAGATTCACAATCCGTCTGCCTTGCAGTGCAGTTTGTTCTAAATTCTAGTGTATAGTATAGTGTTTGTACTTTTAACAATTCTTGGGGCACTGAGATGGCTTAATTGGTTAAGCATCATACTCCTTATTGTGCCTCAGGTCATGATCTCACAATTGTGAAATGGAGCCCCTTGTAGGTCTCTGTGCTTAAGATTCTCTCTCTTCTTCTCCCTCTGCACCCCTCCTCTAAAAAAAACCCCAAACCAAACCAAACCAAAAAACAATTATTAACATCTATCTCAAAGGATTGTGTGGAGAGACAGTTTTCTATGCTATCTAAATGCAAGAAGTGGGGCGCCTGGGTGGCTCAGTGGGTTAAAGCCTCTGCCTTTGGCTCAGGTCATGATCTCAGAGTCCTGGGATGGAGCCCCACATCGGGCTTTCTGCTCAGCAGGGAGCCTGCTTCCTCCTCTCTCTCTGCCTGCCTCTCTGCCTACTTGTAATCTCTGTCTGTCAAATAAATAAAATCTTTAAAAAAAATTTTTAAAAATAAATAAATAAATAAATGCAAGAAGTATTGTTGATGGTATTTTTGAGGAGGTCATAAATGGCTCATTGTCCACAATTATCTCCTTACTAACACAACCAAACATACTTACTTCTAAAGTATTCTCTCTCTCCTAACTTCATATAAGTACATATAGAGATCAAAGAACTTAAAGGCACAACTGCTTACTTTGCAGCTTTATCTAGGCTTCACTTTAATAATCACAATGAAATTTTCTTTTTTTTTTTTTTTAAGATTTTATTTATTTATTAGTTAGAGAGAGAGAGAGAGAGAGCATGAGCACAGGCAGACAGAGTGGTAGGCAGAGGCAGAGGGAGAAGCAGGCTCCCCGCTGAGCAAGGAGCCCGATGTGGGACTCGATCCCAGGACGCTGGGATCATGACCTGAGCCGAAGGCAGCCGCTTAACCAACTGAGCCACCCAGGCATCCCCACAATGAAATTTTCTTTACTCAAGCAGTAAAAGTCTCAAAACAATCAATCATGTCACCTTAGATAGTCTCATGACAACTTGGTTACAGTGAAGGTAGAGTATAATTTCCCCAATCTACAAATGGAACCCTGGATATATAGGGTGAGGGCCAGGCAGGTGCTAGGACAACTGGCTGCTGTGGTTTGCTGACTGCTGCTAGGACTTCCCAGTATCAATAACATCTTAATAAAAGCATAAACAAAACCCAGGCCTATAAACGATGCATGAAATCAAGGGAACCATAGTCAAATGGCCATGTCTGCACTTTAAAAATGAGTATCAGCCTATTATAGACTCCCTTACACCCTTTGTTATGTACATAATTCTTACAAATTTGTGACTTTTGAAATTCCTTTTGGTGGACTGGCTTATGCTCAGGAAGGGTCAGCTTGAATCAAATGTTCATGTCCTTTTACTGTACTTTGTCGTAAGTGCTATTACATACTTGCATTCTTATGCATTGAAAAGACTGTTAAGATTCAGTCCCACTAAATTAAGAAGTTACAAATTGTTTAGAGAGATGATATTAATATACATGAAATAAGACTGGAATGTTTAAAATACACACACAAAATGTGATAACACTTATTACTAGTAATCCATGAATTCATAAATGCAGCAAGTCCATGTGGCCTGGAGAAGACAGGGAACAGTACACCAGGGAACTGTTCTGAAGGAGTAGACCCAGGGTCTGATTCAGAACTCACTTCCTGTCCGCGGTAGCATACCTCATAACTTTTTTCCAGCCACTTTTGAACATTACTATTAGCCCATCACTGCCATATGCTACTTATTTTTTTCCTTTCCAAATGTAAATATTTCCCAGTATTTTAATGTCCATGTACTACCATAGGGTATGTGGTGGGCATATAATTTGTCTTTTTAGTTCATAAATATGTAAATCAAGAGTAACCATGGTCTGACCTGATATAGATATAGAATATCATAAAATTAAATGTTGAACTTATATGTTGAGTTTTCTTTCTTGAGGAGGACATGAGTATATTTTGTGGGCATATTTTATGGGAAAAAGAGAGAAAAGTAAATATTTGTGACAAAGAGAGTAAACTGTTAGTAGGCTTTATAAATTTTCAAAATATTAGCTGCTCCTCTCTGTGGAAGCGCATCCTAATTCTGTGACATCAAGCTTGGCCATGGGATTTTCTGTGCCTCTTCATGTGAAAAGGCATCCGTTTCATGTAATATGCACATATCACAGCCCTTCAGTTGTAGAGCAGTTTGACAGAGCTTCACCAAGTGACTTGCAGTGTCCAGAGAAATGTGAACAGATGTGAAATTATACAATTCAAGCAAAAGCTTTAACAACCCCTACCAGTTTGTTTTTTGTGTCTTCCACAAGAAAAATATCATTGTCCCAGGTGAGACTGCTCTTTCACTTTGAGATTAGCATATAGATTACGTAGAGAATCACAGAGCAACTGAGATTAGCACAGCATGAGTGAGAATTTTTTGTTGTTATTGTAAACCACTAAGAACTAAGAATTGTTTCTTACCCTAGAATAAGTCATACAAAGCTGATTGATAGAGTAGTAGAACTTGTATTGGTGGTAGGAAAGATGTATCCTCATATAACAGTAGCAGATATGAGTAAAGAATGCTGCAAAATGTTTTTGGGGAGCATTGAAGAGTTAAGCCTGAGTAGAATACAAGTGTTACAAAGTAATGAGTTATGAACATTTGTATGTAGGTCTTTTTTAGGTAACGGGATCGGGAAATCTGAAAATGACGCACTGGACTTTAGACTTGATCTAGTAACACTGATGGACATTTAGGCTTTCAGTCAGGGGCTCATAAGATGAAAACCCATGTAATGGTAACTGAGTTGGCTATTAATTATAATCAGAAAAATAGGTTAAGAAAGCAACAGAAATTCTGGAAAAGCTAAAGAAAGGGCTGTAATTGTCATTTGATTATGGTTGAAATGTGGCCCATAACTGTAGAGCTAGGAAGAAGGTAAGGAACTAAATAATTCTTTATAGGTAAAACTACGACATTCTCCATATTTACAGAATATAGTGAATAAGGTAGAGGAAGGAGACAAAGGCAACTTTATAGCTTCAGATCTAAGGAGCTGGGACAATGGAAACACCATGAACAGGGATAGGAAAATTAGAAAAAAGGGCTAATTTTGAGTGAAAACTTTGTGTTTGGAGTAAATATCTTTTTTTTTTTTTTTTAGATAAACCATTCAATGAAAAGTTGGATCAGAGATAGATCAGATCTCATGATAGAATTTTTTGAGTTGTCTTCATAGAGATTATCACTGAAGCCGAGAAAATGAATGAGTCTTCACCAATGAAACAGAGCAAAAATAAAAGAAGGTTAAGAAAGAAGTTAAGGTTAGGGGGTTAAAAGGAGGCAGAGAAGTTATAGAATCAAGAAGTTTGATATGTATTTATACTGCACATAAGTATTATCAAAGCATTACCTTTCCCCCCAAAAGATAGTTTATTTAGGATTATTTGAGGCATGAAAAAGCAAGAATAGGGAGGATAGAGAAATTTCATTAAATACATCAATTCTCATGGTCTATCCAAAGAGTTGTTTACTGATAAAAAATTGCGATTTATGAAGCTTAAAGTTATCATACAATAAACATTGAAAATCAAAGGTTCTCAGAAAAGAGAAAAGGGAGAAGTATAGGAAGAAGCAGGATCTTTGAAGAAGAAATGGATGGGTTGGAGGACACAGGTGGGAGGATTAAGTTGTCTTTAGGTGGGATAAGTGTTTCTACTTTATTTGCCTTGGTGAGCTGGTGTGAAAATAAGTAAAATAGCCAACATGGTTGGTTCCTTACTATGTGTGAAGCGTGGTACTGGGAACATGACAGATACTATGTCATTTCATTCTCCAAATAACCTCATTAGATAAGTGGTGTTATTATTATTTACAGGGAAGATACATAAGTTAACAGTAAGATGACTTAATCTCGGTCACTAGTAAGCATCATAATTGAGAGTCAAACTCATGAGTTTGGATTCAGATTCAGTACCCTAAACCACTACATTTAGAATGGAAATGAAAAGTGTTGAATTTGAAGCAAGGAAAAGTATGTGTGGCCATTATAACAAGCAAATTGAGGGTACTAGTGGCATTTTAAACAAAATGTCATTAGATGCATATATCCCTTCTAGTTCCTACCATTTCAAATAACTGGAACATTTCATAATAAGATAAATACTGCTAAAAATATAGTAAATGGTTTAGCTTAACTTTTCACCATTTATGATTCATCTGTGGTATCTCATTTGGTTCTTACAGGGAACTATGTAAAAGGTACTATTGACTTTTTTTTTTCAACAAGTGAGATAAACTAAAGAGGAGGGGGGGAGAAGTTGATTTTGTCAAAGTTACTCTGATAGAATGTGGCAGAGATGGAGCTCAAAGCTAGACAATCCTTGCTGATTTTCTACCAAGCACCCATTCTTTAGAAAATAACAGCATCTTTACACACTTAGCATTTGGTAAAATTCTCTAAGTTTCTCTAGTTATTCCTGAAGAAAACATAACATAAGAATCAGAGATATCGGGGCACCTGGGTGGCTCAGATGGTTAAACATCTGCCTTTGTTCAGGTTTTGACACCAGGGTCCTGGGATCAAGCCCCACACTGGGCTCCTTGGTTGGCAGGGAAACTGCTTTTCCCTCTCTTTCTGCTGCTCCCCCGCTTGGGCTCTCTTGCTCTCTCTGTCAAATAAATAAATAAAATCTTTTTAAAAAATTAAAAAAAAAATCAGAGAAACTAACTCTTAGAGTTAATATTGGAAGCCTGTCTCTTAGAGTTAATATGTGGCATCTTGCTTAGGCTTCTGCATGTACACCTGAAATGCTTCAGTCTTCATGAAACAAGGTTTTAGTGCAAAGACTTATGCTGCACACATTTATATCTCCCTGCTAAGTACTTGTCATTCTTTGTGTCCTTTCAGTCCCAGGTTTGAACAGCATCCCACCTTCAGGAGAGATAATGTTAGCTGAAACTCGCCTTGTGTCCCAAGTTGTTTCTTAGGGTTACATTCATGGCAATTTCTTTACCCTTTTCGTGAATCCAGATATTCCGTGGAACTTAACCTTCTGCCCACACTTTGCCTTCTGAGGTATGATCATTTCAGTTTTTCTTATGCTTCATAAACAGTTTTGAATGTACGTGTATTCTCTGGCAAGATCAGGTTTGTGAAAGGACTTTTTCTCTAGTATTGTTGTGAGCTGAAAGATGCTTTCTCAACAGACTTGTGTCTCCCCCACAGTGAAGTCCATGACATGTTCCCCAAGATTTCACACACACTTTTGAGAAGGTTTCTGTCCTCAGGATGGATGCCCTTCTTGTAACTAGGTTTCTCTCTAATGTTGTGTCTTAACCATAAGCAGAAGCCACACTCCCTCTGATATTCAGCCTTATTTGGGAAATCATGTCTGTCTCCATGTCAAAAATGTGACTTGGGTGTTCCATTCTACACTGAGCCCACGGCCCTCAGTATACCTATAGTATACTATAGTATACTATAGAACATACCTATAGTATGCTCACCTACATCCGAGAGATGGCATGTATGCAACAAACCAATCTCCTCACACTTAAACAGGAGAGGCCAGGGCTGATGGCTAGGCTCAGGCTGACAGAGTAGGCTTTTCAGAAATAGTCTTGGGGGTGCCTGGGTGGCTCAGTGGGTTAAGCCTCTGCCTTCGGCTCAGGTCATGATCTCAGGGTCCTGGGATCGAGCCCCGCATCGGACTCTCTGCTCAGCAGGGAGCCTGCTTCTCCCCCTCTCTCTCTGCCTGCGTCTCTGCCTACTTGTGATCTCTCTCTCTCCGTCAAATAAATAAATAAAATCTTTAAAAAAAAAAAAGAAAGAAAGAAATAGTCTTGTGCACTCAGAACTGGAGTTGGTGTTCTGCTGTTTCTTAGAGTCCACAGTCCTGCACATTCATTTGGCTTCCAGGCACCATTGTGCAATTTGGCCCTGACTCCCTGAAACATGCTGTCTGGCCTGAGGTGCTGGTGGCAGCAACGTGTTCCTCGGGGTGGAGTCCAGGGCTCTCAGTATATACAAATGCTCTCCTGTGTCTGAGAGAAGGCTTGTAGGGGAAATGGGAGCTGATGGGGGCTCCCTTACGTTGCTCTTTCTTGGAGCTGAGGGGTTCAGGCTTTCCTCTATGCTTCCAGCTTCAGAAATGCTTCTCTCTTCACTGGACCGGGTGTGGCGTGTGCCTCAATGCATTGCCCCAAGATCAGCCGGTGGCACTTTCCTAGTGCTTCCACCCATCCATTTCGGATAGGCCTCTCTGCTTCGGGAGACTTGAGGATATTTGCCTAGAGGATGTTTGTCTGAAGGAGGCCCTCTCTGAGAGACAGGTATGAAACACACCATTGATCTCCTCATGCTTACACAGGCAGGCCTGGGGCCAACGGCTAGGGACAGGCTGACAGAGTGGGGCCCGTCAGAAGGAGCCTTGTGCACTCAAAATTGGAATTGGTGTTCTGCCATTGGTCCCATGGCTAGGGCTTCTGGTAAGGTTGGTGGTCAGGATGACAGCAGGAGCCGGTGCCCCCGCCACGTGCCGGGCTGCTCTGAGGCTGAGTTAAGGGGGCACATTCCCGGAGATCCACTGACCCAAGGACCCCACACCTTCCTTAGGCTTCCGCAATGAGGCACGGGGGCTAATCTTTCTCTCCTCAGGAAAGAGCAATGCTCACGAAAGGCGATTCGGCTTCAGCCTTGTTTCTAGGAGGTAAGGCTGTGGCCCTTAGGATCCGAGATAGAAGTTTGAGAAGGCATTCTTCTTTATGGAGTGACGTGTTCAGGGACAGTGGTCGTCTTACACACAGACTTCTTTCTCACAGGGATGCAGAGGGCCTTTCCCTCAGGCATTCCACACACACTCTTTGAAAATAGCTTCCCCTTCCCGACACTAGCCCGTTATTTGCGAAGGGCCAACCACTGGGCCTGGGCGCTTCCCCATCAGTACGTGGGCCATTTCCCTCACACATTGATGCTTCACTCTTTGCGGAAGTCATTCAGGGAAGGATGTTGTTCCACAAGACAGGTGTTTCTTGGAGTTCCTGAGCCCACACCCTCGTTTGGCTTCCAGGGAGCAGTGTGTAATTGGCGCTGACTCCCTGAAACATGTTTTTAGGCCTGAGGCACTGGTGGCACTAACAGGTTCTTCAGGGTGGACCCCAGGGCCCTCAGTATAAAGGCATGCTCACCTGCATCTGAGAGAAGGCTTGTGGCTATATGGGAAATGGGAGCTGATGGGGGCTCCCCTCTGTTGCTCTTTCCTGGTGCTGAGGAGTTCACGATTTCCTTTACGCTTCCTGATGCCAGAAATTCTTCTCTCTTCATGGGACCAGGTGTGGCATGTGCCCCAATGTGTTGCCCTGAAGTCAGCAGGTGGCAATTTCCCAGTGCTTCCACCCATTTGCTTCAGATAGGCCTCTCTGCTGCAGGAGCCTCCAGGATGATTGCTTGAAGGAAGGCCTCAATACCATGTCCTCTCTGAGAGACAGGTATGCAACATGCCGCTCTCTTCACACTTGCACAGGTGGGGCCTGGGGCCAACGGCTAGGGTCAGGCTGACAAAGTGGGGCCTGTCAGAAGGAGTCTTGTGCACACAGAACTGGAGTTGGTGTTCTGCAGTGTGTCCGTGGCCAGGGCTTCTGGTAAGGGTGGAGGTCGGGATGACAGCAGGAGCCAGTGCCCTTGCCATGTGCTGGGCTGCTCTGAGGCTGAGTTAAGGTGGCACCTTCCCAGAGATCTGCCTACCCAAGGGCCCTGCACCTTCCTTAGGCTTCCGCAACGGTGCACAGGGCCGAATAGTTCTCTCCTCAGGAAAGAGCAATGTTCATGAAAGGCAGCTTGGCTTTGGGCTTGTTTCTAGGTTGTAAGGACGAGGCCCTCTCCCTAGGATCCCAGATAGAAATTTGAGAAGGCATTCTTCTCCATGGAGTGACGTGTGTGGGGACGGTTGTCACCTTCCACACAGACTTTCTCACAGGGAGGCAGAGGGCCTTTCCTTCAGGTGTTCACACACTTTTGAAAATAGCTTCTCCCTTTTGGACACAAGATGGTGTTGACTTGTGAAGGGCAGGCCACTTGGCCGGGGCACTGCCCCTTCAGTACCTGGGCTATTTCCATCACTCACCGATGCTTCTCTCTTCAATCAAAGTTGTATGGGGAAGGACGATCGTGTGAATTCCAAGCTGCTGGCTGAGGCTGCCAGCAGATTTAGACCAGAGCTCTAAATCGACCTTGGGTGGGGAAGTGACTATTCTGGGTACCCAGAACTGATGGAGTCCTGGGTTTGCCTCACCTAACCGGTGGTCGATAGTCAGGGTCACAGAAGAAAACCATGCTCCATGCCACCAGGGCCGTGGATACATATGTGGGTTCAAAACGAACAGTAGGATCTCAGCTGCGCAGACCGCATCACCCTGCACAAACTCGGTCTCATCCTCACCCTAACCCTAGTGCTTCAGTCAGTTCCTGGAGAGGAATTTGTGCTTCCATGCCATTCTCCGCAGAGTCTTCAGACCTCTAACCTCATCCCTACGCTGGATGTGTCAGTGACCACAACCATATCCAATTTGTGAGGTTGCAATGGATTTTGGACACCTGAACCACAGCAGACTTATAGGGCTAGAGAGAAGAAGGAACACAGGAGGCATGCAACCCTGGTGGATGATGAAGGTGACCCTGATTCTAGTCAAGGCTCCCTACATTAGGAACACATGGAACATCTCCCTGAGGCCGCACAGAACCCACACACTCATGCTCATGCTAGCCCTCCAATCACAGCTCCAGGCCCTTTTCTGCACTGCCAGGAATTAGCTTCTCACTCACTCCTGGCTGGTCACCCTTACCCTTGGGTAGGGCTCTTTCCCTCCCAGGGCCCTGTATGGAAGCTTGAGGCCCAGCGGGATTTGGAACACAAGGGCGGGGGTGGGACAGCAAAACTGCCCTAGAAAAGGGAAACAACTCATGCCATGGTGATCACCCAATGTGAGGCTAACAGCAGAATGCTGGTGACAAACATGCCCCTCATTCCTCATGGGGCCTGACAGCACCTGAGACTGAACCCTAACCATGTACCTGGTCCTAAGGCTCAACCTCCCTTTAGGCCTCACAGCTGGTCTCCACACTCACAGCAGTTACAGGCTTCCAGCTCTGGTCTGTACCACAAAACCTAGCTCTGGCTGTGGAAATTACTATGTCAGAAACATAGCCCTGAGGGGGTATTGCATTTGATTCCCCTCACTGAGGCCAGATAATTCTTAGGACCATAGCCAGAAAGTGAGCCCCATGTAGAAATGGCAGTGGCCACCTGCCACTCAACCTAGGCTTGATAACCTGTCAGGGATGGAGAGGAAAACCATGCCATTTCCAACCGCCTGTCATGGACTGCTGCACACAGGATTCAAGCCCCAATGCGGAAACCCAACAACACTGGGAGCTGGTCCCTGTGGCCAAACCGGATGGCAGAGGCCCTCCCTTCAGCCCTTATGATAGGACACTGCACTGCCATGCACATGGCCCTGAAAATGTCCTGCTGAGTCCCTGAACCTTAGTCCTGGATGTGGCCCTGAGCAAAGCCCTTATGTTTTGGTGTGGATACAATGGATTTGGATATTTGGGAAAGGCCATGTAATCAAGGAGGAGCTAAAAAGGAAACTGCGACCTCCAACCCTGGTAACTATGACTGCTGTCCATGCTTCTAGTGAATACCCTCTCCAGCACAAACACAAGTAGCTTGTCCTTGTTTCCAAAGGGGAAGCAAGATGGCCATCCCCCAAGGCAGCCCACAGGTCTTTCTTTAGGGCACTTCTCTGGACAGCCATCAGATGCATGCCTCCCATCTCCCTGTTTCTTACCCTACACTAGCTGTGGTATGTATGGCCTTCCCTTGGCTTGAAACCTCAGAGTGAGGAATGACAGGATTTGGAATACAGATGGGTATAGGACCATTCCTCCAAGAAGGAGAAGCAAGCCATGCCCTGGGCAGCCACCAGCATCAAGCTAATAGCATGATGCTGATGTACACCTGTCTCTCAACTGCAGGGATGGCTCATCCTGGAGAGCAAATCTTAACCCTGCAGCTCATCCTACAGCTTACCCTCAAGGCAGGTGTCAGTTATGGACTCTGCAGGGCCATCGTTATTCCCCACACCAGAACACTAAACCTACCCTGGCTGGGGAAGTGACTGTTCCCGGTACCCAGCACTGAGGGACCACAGGATTTATGTCACCAACGCTTGCTTGATTACTCAGTCAATGGCACAGTAGGAAACCGTGCCCCATGTGCCCACAGTGCTGAAGCTGCCCATCTGGGTTCCAAGGAAACACAAGGAAATCAGCCAGCATCATCCTTCCTGCACTCAAAAACTGAGGCTTGCCCTAATCATAGCCCTTAACTCAGTTCCAGGAAAGGAATCTGCACTTCCATGTTTTTCTCCTCCTAGAGTCTTTGGGACTATAAATCCAACCCTACCTTGGCTGTGGCACTGACCAGACCCAAAACTGATTCAGGAGTCTACAATGGATTTTGGACACCTGAACAACAGCAGGCTTATGTGGCAAGGGGACAGAAGGAAAGCTTGTGACCTGCACCCCTGGTGTATGTTGAAGTTGACCCTGACTATAGTCAAGGAACTTTACATCAGGAACACAAGGAGCATCTCCCTGAGGCCACACTGGAACTCAGATGCTCATACTTATGCTAGCACTCAACTCATAGCTCAAGGCACTTCTCAACACTGCTATGCATTAACTGCTTATTGTCTCTCTAATTCTCACCCTAACTCTTGCCATGCCACTGGCCCTCCTGGACTCCAATCCTACGTGTGAGATGATGGGATTTGGAAACCTAGACTGGCACAGGACAAGTTCTCCATTTTGAATGCAAAAGTCAACCAATCCTCTTGCAACCAAATGCATGGGGCTAATGGCATGATTCTGATGCTACCCTTCCCCTCAACCCTAAGATGGGGCTTATCTTGAAGGACTAAACTAACCAAGAGCCTCACCATAAGGCTCGTCGTCAATTCAGGCTCAGAGATGTGACTTTCACCAAAGTTGAACTCTACTTGTCAGGTGACAATGGAATTTGGATACCTGAGAAAGGCTAGTCTGAACAGGCAGGTGGAAGAAAGGAAACCATGTTACTTGCAATCCTGCCGGATGTTGCTGCTGACCATAATTCTACTGAACACACTATACACCAAGAAGACAAGGAGCAATTTCCCTGAGGCCAAATTCTAATCAGCTGCATGCTTATGCTAGCGCTCAACTCTCCCCTTGGAGCACTTCTCCGTTCAGCCATCTGATATGTGCCTCCTATTTCCCAGATGCTCACCCTAAAGCACACTCAAAGCAGATACAGCATTCCAGCTTGGGTTGGAGAAAGAACCCAGCCCAGGCTGTGGAAATGATTGTGCCAGAAACACAGCCCTGAGTGTATACTGCATTTGACTCATTGCACTGATTCTAGATAATGTCTCAGGAACACAGCAGGAAAGGAAGTCACATGTAGCCAGGGCTGTTGCTGCCTGAAACCTAGTTCTGAGGGAGCATGGATGGGGCTCACCTAACCTGCTTGATAATCAGTAAGTATTAGAGAGGGAAGTTGTGCTTCTTCCAACTGCCCACAGGGTACTGCTGGATAACAGGATTCAAGCCCCAAACCAGAAACTCCACAACACCTGGAGCCTCTCCCTGAAGCCAAACTGAACACCAGAGGCTCATGTTAATGAGAGCACTCCATTCAGCCCTCAGGATAGGACTGCGCACTTCAATGCGATTGGCCCCTCCAACTTCAGGACTATGACCAAGAAGCCAGTCCTTGATGTGGTCCTCGCCAAAGGTGAACCCTATTTTTGAGGCAACAGTGGATTTTGGTTACCTGGGAAAGGCCGTGCTAAACAGGCAAGAACAAGGTGTATACCATTTGACATGGGCAAGATGGCTGAGGAGTAGTGAATCCTATTTCAACCAGTCCCCTGAACTGAGCTAAACATTTACCAGAGCACTCTGAACTCCTATGAAATCAGCCTGAGATGTAAGAAGATATATCAGGATCTATACCAACAGAATATCTCTGGTGTCCAGTTTCGAAGTATGAAGCAGGGAGCTGGGATTCCATAGACAGATATTGGAAGATAAACAGAAGAGAGAGGGAGCCATCATAAGCACTGGCGCTGGGGAGGTGAAATAACACAAGAGCTCAAAAGCGTCCCATGCCAGGGCCTCAGCACAGACTTGCAGACTTGTAGCCACATGGAAAGGTTTTAGTGCAGCTGCCCAGCTGAAACCTTGAGCTGCAAGGGCATGCACGTGAACTGGGGGGAGCTGGCAGTTTTAGAAGCACAAGTGGCTTTTAGAAGCCACTGAACTAATGAATATTGACATAGGCAAGATGTTGGAAATAGAATTCAGGGTAACAGTAACATAGACAGTAACTAGATTGGAGAAAACCATTAGTGGTAACAAAGATTCTCTGAGGACAGAAGTGAGAGTTGATCTGGCAGAACTTAAAAATGCAATCAATGAGACCTAATCTAATCTAGATACTCTAACAGCTAGGGTAAATGAGGCACTGGAGCTCAGATGCTCATGCTAATGCTAGCTCTCAACTCACAACTCAAGGCATGTCTCCACACTGCAATGGATTAGCTGCTTACCGTCTCCTGGTCTCTTATCTTATCTTTGGGCAGGGTTCTTTCCCTCCCAGGGCCCTGTATGAGAGCCCAAAGCATGACGGGATTTGGAACACTAGGAGGAAACAGCAAACCACTGAAGAACGCTGAGACAATTCGTGCCACAGGTAATGTGGGGCTCATAGCATGATGCTGGCAAAAAACCTGCCCCTCATTCTTACATGGGCCCTGACAAGACATGAGACCAAACCCTAATGATGGGCCTCACCCTAAAACTCACCCTCAGCTCAGACCTCAAGGTTGGTCTCCACAGTGCCATCTGGCCCCTTCCATTGTCCTATTTGTGGAAATGCCCACAACCTAGCCCTAAGGGAGTGCTGGATTTGCCTACCTAACCGATGATAGATAATCAGTCTGCAGCACAGTAGGAAACTGTGCTGCATGCAGCCACGGCTGTTGCTGCACAGTAGGTTTTGAGACAAAATCCAGAAACTATGCAACACACTGTTTCAGCTTGGCCAAACAAGAAGCTTAAGTCTTACCCTAAGAACCACCCTCCATTCAGCCCCGACGATAGGACCATGCACTGTCATCAACAGGCCCCTCACATCTTTGGCCCTATAACCAAAATGCTATCCCTGTAGGTGGCCCTGACAAGACCTGAACCATACTTGTGGGGTTACAATGGATTTTTGGACACCTGAGCAATATGACAAATAAGGTAAAAACAAAGAAAAAAAGTATGCCTTGGAACCCATGGGAAGTGCAGGAGATCATAATTCTAGTTTAAAAAACAAAAACAAAAACAAAAAAACCTATATCTGAGGAATAATGCATCTACCTGAGGCCAAATGAAAAGTCAGATACTCACTGAAATGGTAGCCTTCAACTCTGCCTGCATTGCACTTCACCATATAGCTATCAGCTGGGTGCCTAACATCTCTGCATTCTTGCCCTAACCATTGACATGGCTCTGGCCCTCTGTGGGCCTGAATGCAAAGTCTGAGAAATGACATATTTGAGGCACAAGACTGGTACAGTACAATTACTGCAAGAATGGAGATACAAATCAGCTCACAGGCAACGTCATGGTGGGCCAGTAGCATGATGCTGGCAAAAACCTGACCCTAGATCGTACAATGAGCCTAGTCCCTGAGAACAAACCCCAACTCAGAAGTTCACACTAAAGCTTGCCTTTAACTCAGGCCTCATTGATTGTCTCCACAGTGCTATCACATAGACTCCTTCTAGCTTCTGGTTGGTAACTTGAAACTTAGCCCTGGCAGTGGAAATGACTGCAGAAACCACCAAAACCCGGAAACACAGTGAGCAACCCCATAGTCAAACACCATTCCTGAAACACACCATAAGTGTGTTTATTATTTATTATTAAGCCCTGAACAATGCTGAACAGTAATTGTGAGGCTTCAGTGGATTTTGGTCATCTGGGCATCTCCAGGGTAATCAGGCAAGAAAAAAAAAAAAAAAAACCGTGTGACTTGCAAACCCCAGGTATTTTACTGGAGAACATGATAAAGTGAAGGCTGAGTGAGAAGTCAGAAGCTCACCCTAATGATAGCCTTCAAATTGGCTCTTGGGCATTTCTCCACATTGCTATTGGGTTGGAGTCTACAGTCCCCATTTTTACTCTATACCTAGGAATTGTTCTAGCCCACCCTGTGCCCTAATGCTAAGTCTGAGCATGGCAGGATTTGGGGCACAAAACTGGCACAGCACAATTCCTTGAAGAATTCACAAAGAAGCCATGCAATGGGCTTCCAGCATGGTGGGGCTTTTAGCATAATGCTGGCAAAAATATGACCCTCTATCCCATGATAGGCTTAGTCCCTGAGACCAAACTCTAACCCTAAGCTTCAGACAAAAGCTCACCCTCAACTCAGGCTCAGAGCAGGCCTCCTCAATTCCATCGGATACACCCCATATAACTCCCAGACCATAACCCTAACCCTAGCCCTGGCTTTGGAACTAACTGTGCATGAACCCTAGTTCTGAAGGTGCTTTGGATTTGGCTCACCTGGCAGATGCCATACTAATGAGTCAGGAACACAGAGAAGTGCCATTTCCTGATGGCTCATGGGAGAAGAATGAGGCACAAACAAGTCAGCTGCAAGAGAAAGGGAACAAGGGACAACAGTAGAAAAGACTATTGCCCTGAACAATTCCTCAGTCACACTTCTATTAGATATAGACAGTAATCAACAGAAAAGCCAAAGAAGGCCAAACATTAATCATATGCCTTGTAGATAAACAAAAAGGAAGGCAAAATATGTCTGGTCAAGGAGTTTAAAGTTTATCGTTGAGCAAGCTCATTCCAAGGACTTCTCTAATTAGCCACAGGTGCTCTAGGGTGGGGGGCGGGGGGGGTAGATAATGGAAAAATGAAGCAGGCAGTGTTCTGCCCTGAGCTAGCCAGGCATCCCCAGCTGCTCGGCTTCAAGGCCGTATATTGTCCTCTCCCCAGAGGCCTGTTGCCTCTTGTTTTTCTTAAGGCTATATCTAAACATGCTTGGTAACTTGTAAAATTTCCCATGGGTTCTATTTTAAGTAATACACTGTTCTGAGGGACAGTTACAGAGAAGCAAACCATGTTATTGCAACAGCTCATTTTTGCTGGACAAGAGGATTCAGGCCCAAAACCTGAAATTCAGCAACACTGCGAGCATCCTTCTAAGGCCAAACACAAACCCCGAGGCTCGTTCTAATGATAGCCCAAGGATAGGACTCTACATTGCCATCCAATAGGCCCCTAACTTTCGGGACTATAACAACAACCCTAGCTCTCGATGTGGTCCTGACCTGGACTATACCCTATTTGTGAGTCTACAATGGATTTTGGACATCTGGGCAATGCCAGGCAAAACAAGCAAGAACAAAGAGGGAATCCATGGGACTTGCAACTGGAAGAGATGTTGCTTTTTATGATGATTCTAGTGAAGACACCATGCTTCAGAAACACTAGGTGCATCTCCCTGATGGCACATGGGATGCCTGATTATCACCCTAATGCTAGACTTCAACTCAGCCCTCAGGGCACTTCTCTGCACCACCGTTACATAGGTGCCTATTATCTCTCAGATTTTACCCTATCCCTAGAAATGGCTCTTGTCCTCCCTGGCCTGAATGCTAAGTCTGAGGAATGACTGGATTTGGGACACAGGACTGGCACAAGGCAACCCTCCAACAATGCAGATGCAAGCCATGCTATGGGTAATCACCAGGGTGGAAATAATAACATGATGCTGGTGAAAACATGATCCTCTACCCCATGATGGGCCTAGTCCCTGAGACCAAACCTTAACCCTGAACTTCACCCTAAAACTCACCCTCAACTCATGCCTCAAAGCTGGTCTCCACACTGCCTTCAAATCACATCCCATTTTCTCCTGGACTGGAACCGTAACCCTAGTCTTGGCTGTGGCACTGGCCAGACTTACCCTAATGGCATAAAGTTTTGGGACACCTGGCCAACACCAGACTACTCAGGCAGGAATACAAAGGGTAAGAGTGTCTAATGCAACACCCGGAAAGTAAAGGGAGTAAAGGATTCTAGCAAAAATCCAATCAGCATCCCCCTGAGGCCCTAATGGAAGCCAAGATTCACCCTAAAGCAAGTCCTCAACTCAATCCTCAGGGCTATTCTCTGCATTGCCATCCTATTGGTTCCAACTACTTCTTGGGCCATCATCCTAACCCTCCACATGGTCTCTCATTTTTAAAGGGCCTGAACCCTAAGTCTGAGGTTAAAATGGATTTGCAATGCCTGGCCACTGCCAGACTACTCAGTCAGAAACACAGAAGGAAACAGTGCTACATACAGGCCCTTAGTTCTATCAGGAGAGCATGATTCTAGTGAAAATCCTAACTTCTACTGTCACTATCAGCATTTCCTTGAGACTGAAACTGGAAGCCAGAGCCTTGCCCTAATGCTAGCCCTCAGCTGAATCCCCAGGGCAGGTCTCTACACTGCCCTCCAATTGTCCTTACCATTTTTATAGTGGACCCCTAACTCTAGCATGGTCAGTGGCCTGAACCCTCCTTCTGAGGACACAATGGATTTGGGACATCTGGCAGATGTCAGAGTACTCAAGCAGTAATACAGAAGGAAACTATGCCACATGCAACCCGCAGAATGGAGAGGAAGAATAAGTTGGTAGTGAAAATTAAACAGACACCATAGCTGCCAGCAACCCCTGAGGTCACAGGGAAAGCTGGAAACTCACGCTAATGCTAGTCCTCAACTCATCCTTCATGGCAGATGTCTGCACTGTCATCAGATAGGCCATAAATAGCTCAGGGGTGATCACCCTTATCATCCTAACCCTATACAAGCCTGTGGGTCCAAAATTGTCTGGACACTAGGATTCAAGGCAAAGGGATTTGATACAATTAAAATAGAAGTGTTTTTTTTTATTTTTTTATTTTTTTAATTTCTTTTCAGTGTACCAGAATTCATTGTTTATGCACCCACACCCAGTGCTCCATGCAATATGTGTTTTGAAACGTATGTGTAGAGATTAAAACGAATCACCATGTACTTATGTCTAAGAAAGAACACTATATAGAAACCATCCTTGAATTAACATGTTTCAGGAAGATAAAAGCATTTCAAATGTATATGTGGAAGTCTAAGGAAATGCCATATACTTAACTCTGAGAAACACTGTAGAGAAATGGCTTTTAAACTAACATAAATTTACCTAAATATAGAAGCATTTACAAAATGTGTATGAAAGCATAAGAAAAGTACGATATACTTAACTCTGAGAAAAAAGTATGAGTAGAATAAAACTTTCAACTAATATCTTGTTTCATTAAGATAGAAAGTTTTCAAATGTATGTGTAGAAATACAAGAAAAGTGCTGTACACTTAACTCTAAGAAACAACAGTGTTAAGAAATCATCTTTCAACTTACATCTTCTTCCTGAAGATGGAAGAATTTTCAAAGTGTGAAAGTGTAAAAAAGTGGCATACACTTATCTCTGAGAAAAAATTCTCTGTAGCATGCATTTTCAACTTTCAATCTTGTTTCATGAAGGTGGTAGAGTTTTCAAATGTTTATGTAGAAGCCTAAGGAAATTGCAATATACTTAACTCTAAGAAATAATACTGTAGAGAAACAATACTTTAATGAACACCTTTCTTGAAGACGGAAGCATTTTAAAAGTGTGTATGAAAGCATAGGGAAATTGCCATATACTCAATGAAAAAACGAAACCGTCTTCCAACTAACATCTTTCCTGAAGATGGAAGCATTTTCAAAAGTATGTGTGAAAACATAATAAATTGTCATACACTAAACTCTAAGAAACCACAGTGTAGAGAAACTGCAGTATCTTTCAAGTAGTAACTTCTTTCTTGAAGAGAGAGGCATTTTCTGAACTATGTTGTAAAGCATCAGAATAGTGCCATATACTTAACTCTGAGAGAAATCTAGGTAGAATGCAACTTACAACTAACATCTTGTTTCATAAGATAGGATTTTCAAATGTATGTATGGAAGCCTAACAAAATTGCCATAGAGTTAACTCTAAGAAACCAGAGTATAGAGAAAACAATTTTCTTTTTTTCTTTTTAAAGATTTTATTTATTTATTTGACTTAGAGAGAGAAATCACAAGTGGGGGGCGGGGAGCAGGTTCTCCGCTAAGCAGAGAGCCTGATGCGGGGCTGGGTCCCAGGACCCTGAGACCATGTCCTGAGCTGAAGGCAGAAGTTTAAACCTCTGAGCCACCCTGGCATTCTGAGAAACCAATGTTCAACTAACATCTTCTTTCCTGAAGAGAGAAACATTTTCAAAGTTCTTGTGATGCATAAGGAAAATGCCATATGCTTAACTCTGAGAAACAAATCTGTGTGAAATGTAACATTCAACTAACATTTTGTTTCAGGATGATAGAAATGTTTCTAAATTTATGTGTTAAAATTTCAACTAATGTATTCTTTCCTGAATATAGACGCATTGTCAAAAGTATGTACAAAAGCATCAAGAAACTACCATATGCTTAACTCTGAGAAGCAAGTCTGTGTAGAATGCAACTGTCAACATCTTGTTTCATAAACACAGAAGCGGTTTCAAATGTACGTGTGGAAGCAGAAGCAAAGTGCCATACACTTATCTCTAATATAAAACATTGTAGAGAAAAAACTTTGATCTAACATCTTCTTTCTTAAAGATAGAAGTATTATCAAAAGTATATATGATACCATCAGGAAAGTGCCATATGCTCAGCTTAGAGAAACAAGTCTGTATAGAATGTAACTTACAACTAACATCTTGTTTCATGAAGATAGAAGGGATGTTTGTAGGTGAGGACACATGAAGGTGGTATGTGCATGCTCTTCCTTGCTCTATGGGTCACTCTCATGTACCTGACAGTCTCACTGCCAGCTTATTGCCCTAATGAGTTCAAGTCTCATCTAAAGACTTGGGAGTCCCTCTTTTCTGGAAAAAGGCTATACCTTAATAAGTGAGCAGAGTAGCCTGTAGACAATATTCCAAAAATATAATAAAGTGTGTTCCAGAAATTGTGCTTATAAGAAAGATTTATGGCCCAGACATACTTATCATGTTAAGAAAATCAAATAATCTGAAATAGCTCAGTTGTTCAACAGATGGGGTTGCTGAGTGCATCACTGATAATGTCCAAGGGGACAGGAGGGACAGTGCCTGTCTACTGTAGGGAAATCAGGTAAAACAAGAGCCCAACCCTGGAACCCTCCCTGCCCTGCTGTGTCACACACATCCACACCCACCCACACACATATGCACATATACCCACTGCACTAAGAGGGAAAGGCCTAGAAGAGGGACACCATGTGTTATGGGCAATTATTTCTTGGTAGAAAGAATGTATTTTTTCTTCATATTTAAATCATTAAATAAACATGATCCGGCTAAAACCTTAAAGAAATATTTACTTTATTACCTGACTTATTAGTAATAAATGGGAAGATTTAAGACATGACTTTAATATTTAAATAATATGCACATTAGAATAGTTAAAACATGGCTCAACCCAGGAAATGAATGAATTTAAAGGTGTCTCATGAACCCATAAATTTCTCTTGTGGTTTCTGCCTTTTGAGGTATCCTTATAAATGGGAATCCTATCTCAGGTAATGAAAATACTTCATTTGGGGACTTCCCATGATTTTTGCTCCATCAGGAACATTCCTTCGTAATAAAATATTATTTTTATTAAAAACTGGAAAAATTATGAATCACCTTGATATTTTCTGCAGCCAGACACAGAAGGCCATATTTTAGGATTCCAGACAAATGAAAATCCCAGACAAGGTAAAGTACCAGAGACAGAAAAGCAGTAGTTGCAGGGACTAGGATGAGGGAAGGAGCAGTGAGTGATTAGTAGCACAGGTATTATGGAAATATTCTAGAAGTAAGTAGTTGGGAAACAGTCTGAAATATGTACATAATGACACCTCCATATATAATCGAAAAGGATCAGAATAGAACTTTATGTGAACTCGAACTACTTTATTTAAAGAACAAAATATACCAAGTTATATTAATAATATACAGGTGTCTCAACCAATACCAAAAGATTGAGATTATTCCTGCATATTCTCAGGTCACAATGCTTTGAAACTGGAGCTCAACCACAAGGAAAAGTTTGGAAGGAATTCAAACACCTGGAAGCTAAAGACCACCTTGCTTAAGAATCCTTGGATCAACCAGGAAATCAAAGAAGAACTTAAACAATTCATGGAAACCAGTGAGAATGAAGACACTTCGGTCCAAAACCTATGGGATACAGCAAAGTCTTCCCTCAAAAAAATTGAAAAATCCAGAATACACCAGTTTTCTTTACACCTTAAAGAACTGGAGACTCAACAACAAATTAAGCCAACTCCACACACAAGAAGGGAAATAATCAAGATTAGAGCAGAGATCAATGAGATAAAAACTAGAGATACAGTAGAATGCATCAATGAAACTAGAAGCTGGTTTTTTGAAAGAATCAATAAGATTGATAAACCATTGGCCAAACTAATCCAAAAGAAGAGAAGCCCCAAATTAATAAAATTATGAATTAAAAGGGAGAGATTACAACTAACACCAAGGAAATAGAAACAATCTTCAGAAATTATTATCAACAGTTATATGCCAATAAGTTAAGCAACCTAGATGAAATGGATGCATTCCTGGAAAAACTATAAACTTCCAAAATTGAACCAGGAAGAAAATGACAACCTGAATAGACCAATATCTAGTAACAAGATTGAAGCAGTGATCAAAAACCTCCCAAAAAACAAGAGCCCAGGACCTGATGGATTCCCTGGGGAATTCTACCAAACTTACAAAGAAGAAATAACACCTATTCTCCTGAAGCTGTTTCAAAAAATTGAATCAGAAGGAAAACTTCCAGACTCTTTTTATGAAGCCAGCATTACTCTGATCCCCAGCATTACTCTGATCCCCAAACCAGGCAAAGACCTTACCAAAAAGGAGAATTTCAGACCAATATCCCTGATGAATATGGATGCTAAGATTCTCAACAAGATCTTAGCTATTAAGATCCAAAGCACATTAAAAAGATTATCCACCATAACAGGGTGGGATTCATCCCTGGGTTACAAGGATGGTACAACATTTGCAAATCAATCAATGTGATAGAACAAATTATTAAGAGAAGAGAGAAGAACCACATGGTCCTCTCAATTGATGCAGAAAAAGCATTTGTCAAAATCCAGCATCTGTTCCTGATTAAAACACTTCAAAGTACAGGGATAGAGGAAACATTCCTCAACTTCATCAAATCTATCTATGAAAAACCCACAGCAAATACCATCCTCAATGGGAAAAAGCTGTCAGCCTTCCCTTTGAGATCAGGAACACGACAAGGTTGCCCACTCTCACCACTCTTATTCAACATAGTATTAGAAGTCCTAGCAACAGCAATCAGACAACAAAGAGAAATGAAAGGTATTCAAATTGGCAATGAAGAAGTCAAACTTTCTCTCTTTGCAGATGACATGATACTTTATATGGAAAGCCCAAAAGACTCCATCTCCAAACTATGAGAACTCATACAGCAATTCAGTAATGTGCCAGGATAAAGTCAATGTACAAAAATTAGTTGATTTCTTATACACTAACAATGAAAATACAGAAAGTGAAATTAGAGAATTGATTCCATTTACTATAGCACCAAGAACCATAAGATACCTGAGAATAAACCTAACCAAAGAGGTAAAGGATCTGTACTTGAGGAACTACAGAACACTCATGAAAGAAATCGAAGAAGACACAAAAAGATGGAATACCATTCCATGTTCATGGATTGGAAAAATAAATATTATTAAAATGTCTCTACTGCCTAGAGCAATCTATACTTTCAATGCCATTCCTATCAAAATTCCACTATCATTTTTCAAAGAGCTGGAGCAAACAATGCTAAAATTTGTATTGTATGGAATCAGAAAAGACCCCAAATTGCTAAGGAAATGTTGAAAACGAAAAACAAAACTGGGGGCATCACATTGCCTGATTTCAAACTTTACTACAAAGCTGTGATCACCAAGACAGCATGGTACTGGCATAAAAAAAAAAAAAAGACACATAGAACAGTGGAACAGAGTAGAGGGCCCAGATATGGACCCACAACTCTATGGTCAAATAATCTTTGACAAAGCAGGGAAAAATATACAGTGAAAAAAAGACAGTCTCTTCAATAAATGGTGCTGGGAAAATTAGATAGCTATATGTAGAAGAATGAAACTCAACCATTCTCTTACACCATACACAAAGATAAACTCAAAATGGATAAAAGAACTCAACATGAGGCAGGAATCCATCAGAATCCTAGAGGAGAACGTAGGCAGTAACTTCTTCAATATCAGCCACAGCAACTTCTTTCAAGATATGTCTCCAAAGGCAAAGGAAACAAAAGCGAAAATGAACTTTTGGGACTTCATCAAGATCAAAAGCTTCTGCAAAGCAAAGGAAACAGTCAACAAAACAAAGAGGCAACCCACGGAATGGGAGAAGGTATTTGCAAATGACAGTACAGATGAAAGGTTGATATCCATGAGCTATAAAGAACTCCTCAAACTCAACACACACAAAACAGATAATCATGTCAAAAAATGGGCAGAAGACATGAACAGACACTTCTCCAATTAAGACATACAAATGGCTATCAGACACATGAAAAAAATGTTCATCATCACTAGCCATCAGGGAGATTCAAATTAAAACCACATTGAGATACCACCTTACACCAGTTAGAATGGCCAAAATTAGCAAGACAGGAAACAACATGTGTTGGAGGGGATGTGGAGAAAGGGGAACCCTCTTACACTGTTGGTGGGAATGTTAGTTGGTGCAGCCACTTTGGAGAACAGTGTGGAGATTCCTCAAGAAATTAAAAATAGAGCTTCCCTATGACCCTGCAATTGCACTACTGGGTATTTCCCCCAAAGATACAGACATCATGAAAAGAAGGGCCATCTGTACCCCAATGTTTATAGCAGAAATGGCCATAGTCGCCAAACTCTGGAAAGAACCAAGATGCCCTTCAATGGACGAATGGATAAGGAAGATGTGGTCCATATACACTATGGAATATTATGCCTCCATCAGAAAGGATGAATACCCAACTTTTGTATCAACGTGGATGGGACTAGAAGAGATTTATGCTGAGTGAAATAAGTCAAGCAGATAGAGTCAATTATCATATGTTTTCACTTATTTGTGGAGCATAACAAATAACATGGAGGACATGGGGAGATGGAGAGGAGAAGGGAGTTGAGGGAAATTGGAAGGGGAGATGAACCATGAGAGACTATGGACTCTGAAAAACAACCTGAGGGTTTTGAAGGGGTGGGGGGTGGGAGGTTGGGGGAGCCAGGTGGTGGGTATTATGGAGGGCACATATTGCATGGAGCACTAGGTGTGGTGCATAAACAATGAATTCTGTTACACTGAAAAGAAATAAATTTTTTTAAAAATGGCCGAAATTAACACAACAGGAAACAACGTGTGTTGGAGAGGATGTGGAGAAAGGGGAATGCTCTTACACTGTTGGTGGGAATGCAAGTTGGTACAGCCACTTTGGAAAACAATGTGGAGATTCCTTAAGAAATTAAAAATAGAGCTTCCCTATGACCCTGCAATTGCACTACCCCAAAGATACAGATGTAGTGAAAAGAAGGGCCATCTGTTCTCCAGTTTTTATAGCAACAATGGGTATGGTCGCCAAACTGTGGAAAGAACCAAGATGCCCTTCAACAGATGAATGGATAAGGAAGATGTGGTCCATACACACTATGGAGTATTATGCCTCCATCAGAAAGGATGAATACCCAACTTTTGTATCAACATGGACAGGACTGGAAGAGATTATGCTGAGTGAAATAAGTCAAGCAGAGACAGTCAACTATCATATGGTTTCACTTATTTGTGGAGCATAAGAAATAACATGGAGGACATTAGGAGAAGGAAAGAAGTGAGTTGGAGGAATTCAGAGTGGGAGATGAAGCATGAGAGACTGTGGACTCTGAGAAACAAACTGAGGGTTTTGGAGGGGATGGGGGTGTGGGTTTAGGTGAGCCTGGTGGTGGGTATTAAGGAGGGTTGCATGGAGCACTGAGTGTGGTGTGTAAACAATGAATCTTGGAACACTTGAAAAATAAAATTAAATTTAAGAAAAAAAAAAGGAAGAACTGGAGGTACTCACTATCAAGGATTGAATCACTATGGATATAAGTCAAATATCTGATCTAGAATTCAAAATTGAAAACAATGATTCAAAAGATACTAGACGGGCTAAAAGATGCATAGAAGACACCAGAGAATTCCTCACTGTAGTAATAAGAGAACCAAAATCTAGACAGGCCCAAATAAAAATGCTATTACAGAGATTCAGTCCCAAATGGAGACTACAAAAAGGATGGTGAATGAGGAAGAAGAGGAAGTCAGTGATATAGAAGATAAAATAATGGAAAATAAGGAAGCTGAAAAGGAGAGAAAGAAAACTATTGGATCATGAAGGGAGAGTTTGAGAACTCAGCATTTCCATAAAGTGAAATAACATCTGGATAATAGGGGGCCCTGAAGATGAGGAGAGGGGAGGCACTTTATTTCAACAAATTGGTGCTGAGGACTTCCCTACTCAGTGGAAGGAAACATGTACTTAAGACAAGGAGGCACAGAGAATCCCTCTCAAAATCATAAATACATGTCAACACCTTGACATATAAGAGTCAAGCTTTCAAATTTCAATGATAAAGAGTGCTTGCTTTGGCAGCACATACACTAAAAATAACAAAGAGAAAATCCTGAAAACAACTCTGGACAAGCGGGCCTTAATCTACCCTTGTAGATAGCAGCACACCTGTCCACAGACACCTGGCAGATCTGGAAGGACTGCATGTGTATTCAATGTGCTAAATGGGAAAATTATGCAGCCAAGAATACTTAACCCAGGGAGGAGAGATAAAGAGTTTTCCAGGACAAATAAAAACTTAAGGATTGTGAACACTAAACCAACCCTGAAAGAAATATTTTGGGGATCCTCTGAATGGAGAGAGAGCTCAAAGGTAACTAAAATCCATTAAAGAATAGAGATAATCTACAGAGACAGCAACTTCGCAGGTAATACAATGACACTGAATTCATATCTTTCAATAATTACTCTGAATTCAACGGACTCAATGCTCCAATCAAAAGACATCAGTATGGATTAAAAGAAAAACAAGATCCATCAATATACTGTTTTTAAGAGATTCACTATAGAGTCAAAGACACATTGAGATTGAAATTGAAGGCATGGAGAATCATTTATTATGATAATGGGCATGAAAAGAAAGATGGCGGAACCTTCCTTATATGTCAGACAAACTAGATTTTAAACCAGAGCCTATTATACGAGATGAAGAAGGACACTATATCATGATAAAAAGGGTCTATCCAACCAAAAGACCTAACAATTGTTAACATTTATGCCTCTAACTTGGAAGCAGCCAAATATATACACCTATGAATAACAAAATTAAAGAAACTCATTGATAATAATACAATAATAATAGAGGACTTCAACCACCCACTCACAGCAATGGACAGATCAGCTAAGCAGAGATCAACAAAGAAACAAGGGCTTTGAATGACACACTGGACCTGATGGACTTCACAGAGATATTCAGAGCATTACCTCCAAAAACAGCAGAAAACACATACTTTTGGAGTGTACATGGAACATCCCCCAGAATAGAGCACATCACCCAGAAATTGGGTCTCACCAGTATAAAAAGATTGACATCATTCCGTGCATATTTTTAGACCACAATGCTAGGAATCTTAAAGTTAACCACGATAAAAAATGTGGAAGGGCTACAAGTACATGGAGGTTAAAGGCCATCCTACGAAGAATGAATGGAGAATCCAGAAATTAAACAAAATTTAAAAATAAACAGAGGCAAACAAAATGAAAGCAGGACAATTCTGAGCCTTGGATGCAAGGCTTGGGATGCAGCAAAGGTGGTCCTAAAAGGGAAGTATAGGGCAATACAAACCTTCCTCAAGAAACAAGTAATATTCTGTAATATATGACCTAACCTTAAACCTAAAGGAGCTGAAGAAAGAACAGCAAGTAAAGCCTTGCTCGATGCAGAAGATGAAGAGAAATAATAAAGATTAGAGTGGAAATCAATGATATAGAAATTAAACAAAAGTGGAACAGATCAATGAAACTAAGACCTGATTCTTTGAAAGAATTAGTAAGATGGATGAAACCCTAGCCAGGCTTATCAAAAAGAGAGACAGAGAGAGACCTAAATAAATAAAATCATGAATGAAAAAGGAGAGTTGTCAATCAACATGGAACAAACAAGAGAATATTATGTGTAATTAAATGTCAAGAAATTAGGCAATCTGGAAGTAATGGATGCCTTCCTAGAAATCTATAAACTACCACCAAAACTGAAACAAGAAGAAACAGAAAACCAAAACAGACCCATAACCAGCAAAGAAATAGAATCAAAAACCTCCCAACAAACCAGTCTTGTGACTGATGTGTTCCCAGGGGAATTCTAGCAAATATTTAAAGAAGAATTAATACCTATTCTTCTGAAACTGTTCCAAAAAATAGACATGGAAAGAGAAGTTCCAAACTCATTCTATAAGAGCAACATTACCTTGATCCCCAAACCAGACAAAGACCCCACCAAAAAGGAGAATTTCAGACCAATCTTCCTGATGGACATGGACACAAACATGCTCCCCAAGATAACAGTTAATACAATACAACAGTATATTCAAAGGATTATTCAGCCAGCCAAGGGAGATTTATTCCTGGGGTGCAGGGGTGGGTCAACATCTGTAAATGAGCCAATGTGATACACCACATTAATAAAAGAAAGGGTAAGAATCATATGATCCTGTCAACAGATGCAGAAAAAGCATTTGACAAAATATAGCATCCTTTCTTGATAAAAACAATCTGCCACGTAGAGAAAAAAGAAATCACCTCAATATCATGTAAGATCACAGAAAATATCATTTCCTTTAGAAAAAAACATGGAAATTTTCCCCTAAGATCCGTAACACAACAAGGATGTCCACTCTTACCACTGTTGTTCAACATGCTACTGTAAATCCTATCCTAAGCAATCAGAGAGCAAAAATAAATAAAAGGCACCTAAAGTGGCAACAAAGAAGTCAATCTCCTACTCTTTGCAGTTGACAAGATATATGTAGAAAACCCAAAAAAAATTTAACTCAAAAACTGCTAGAACCATTACAGCAATTCAGCAAAGTCTCAGGATATAAAATCAATGAGCAGGAGTCAGTTGCATGAGGCACAAGAAAAAGAAATCAAGGAATTGATTCCATTTATAATTGTACCAAAAATCATATGATACCTAGGAATGAACCTGACCAAAGAGGTAAGGGATTTGTACTCTGAAAATGATAGAACACTTATGAAAAAAGTTGAGGAAGATACAAAGAAATGGAAAAATATTACATTCTCATGGATTGGAAGAACAGATATTATTAAAATATCTATGGGACGCAAAGAAATCTACACATTCAATGCAATACCTATCAAAATACCCTCAACATTTTTCAGAAAGCTGGAACAAATAATCCTAAAATTTGTGTAGAACAAAAAAAGACCCCAAAAGACCAACAGAATGTTGACAGGGAGAACAAAACCAGAGGCATCACAATCCAGGACTTCAACCAGGTATTCAACCAATACATCAAAACTGTAATCACCAGGATAGTATGGTACTTGAACAAAACCAGACACCTAGATCCACAGAGCCAAATAGAGAACCCTCAACTCTATGCTCACCTAATCTTTGACAAAAGGGGAATGAATATCCAATCGAAAAAGACAGTGTTGGGATGCCTGGGTGGCTCAGTGGGTTAAAGCCTCTGCCTTTGGCTAGGGTCATGATCCCAGGGTCCTGGGATCTAGTCCTGCATCCGCCTCTCTGCTCAATGGGGAGTCTGCTTCCCCTTCTCTCTCTGCCTGCCTCTTGGCCTACTTGTGATCTCTGTCTGTCCAATAAATAAATAAAATCTTTAAAAAAAAAAAAAAAAAAAGACAGTCTCTTCAACAAATGGAATTGGGAAAATTGGACAGCCATGTGTGGAAGAATGAACCCAGACCACTTTCTTACACCATACACAAAAACAAACGCAAAATGGATGAAAGACCTAAATGTGAGGAAGGAATCCATCAAAATCCTGGAGGAGAACACAAGCAACAACTTCTTTGACCTCAGCCACAACAACTTCTTAGATACATGTCCAGAGGCAAGGGAATCAAAACTCAACATGAACCATTGAAACTTCATCAGGTAAAAAAGCTTTTGCACAGCAAAAGAAACAATCAACAAAACTAAAAGGCAGCCTACAGAATGGGAAAAGGCATTTGCAACTGACCTATCAAATAGAGGTCTAGTCTTCAAAATCTATGAAGAACTCATCAAACTCAACACCCAAAACTGAAAAAATCCAGTTAAGAGAACCACCAGAAGACATGAACAGACAAATCAGCAAAGAACACATAAATGGCTAACAGACACATGAAAAAAATGCTCGATGCCACTCTTCATCAAAGTAATATGAATCAAAGCAATAATGAGATCGCACTTCACATCAGTCAGATTGCTCAAATGAATAGCTTGGGAAATAACCTATGTTAACAAGGATACAGAGAAAGGGGAACTCTCTTACATTGCTGGTGGAAAAGTAAACTTGGGCAGCCACTCTGGAAATAGTACAGAGCTCCCTCAGAGAGTTAAAAATAGAACTATCCTGACCCAGCAATTGCACTACTAGGTATTTACCCAGATGATATAAATATTGTGATTAGAATGGGCACATGTCCCCATTGTTACTGCAGCAATGTCCACAATAGCCAAACTATGGAAAGAGTCCTGATGTCCATTCACTGAGGAATGGATCAAGAAGACTTGGTATAGATACTCAATAGAATATTACTCAGCCATCAAAAAGGAGGAAATCTTGTCACTTGCAACAGTGTGGATAGAACTGGAGGGTAATATGCTAAGTGAAATAAGTCATTCAGAGAAAGACAAATGCCGTAAAATTTTGTTCCTATGTGAAATTTAAGACACAAAACTGATGAACATAGGGGAAGGGAAAGAAAAATAAATGGGCTAAAAACAGAGAGGAAAACAAACCATAAGAGACCCTACTACTGGGTACATACTGAGGGTTGCTGGAGGGGAAGTGGGTGGGGGAATCGGGTAATTGGCTGATGGTCATTAAGGAGGGCCCTTGATGTCATGAACACTGGGTGCTATATGCAACTGATGAATCACTAAATTCTACCCCTTAATTAACAATACACTGTATGTTGACTTTTAAACTAAATGTTAAATTAATTAATTTAAATTAATTAATTAAAATGAAAATATAAATGTAAAAACAAGAGGGGTGCAAAAACATTTTAAAAATCACTCTTCTCATCAGCTTTTAAAAAATATGTATTTTTAATTTTAAATGTGTTAATATAGGATATATGTGGAATTTAAGAAATTAAACAGATGAACATATGGGAAGGGGGAAAAGAAAAACAATGAGAGAAGGAAAGAAGCCACAAGAGACTCTTAAGGATAGAGACAAACTGGGGGTTGATGGTGGGTGGGTATGGGTATGGCTAGATAACTGAGGGGTATTAAAGAGGGCACTTTTTGTGATGAACACTGGGGTTGTATGTATGTGATGAATCACGGAATTCTACTCCAGAAACCCATTTTGCACTGTATGATCTCTAACTAAAACTTAAATTAAACAAACAAGCAAAGCTGTGTTAAGATGGGTTTGGCAGCCAGCTTCAGCACTTGATTTCCAGTCCCTGCACTGGAAGTTTGTGTGCAGTGTTCAGTGCAGAGTGAAAAGTGTTTTGGCAGAGGCAGCAGAGGGTGCTGTGGGAGCACACAGGAGAAGTGCCCAGGGGCCTACCCAGAGGGCCTAGAATCACAGAGATTCCCTACCAGTGGTGAGGAGGGAGGACACCCAGGACCAGCTGCCTGCTGTGGTCTGCACTTCCTCCATCCATTGGCTCAAATAGTGAAGGGCTGACCCCAGCAGGGCATGCACCCCAGGTTTCCATTCATGTGTTCCTGGGCTGTCCCTGCACTGTTCACTCAGTGGTAAGTGATTTACTCATTAACTCAAGCATGCATTCAGCCAGCAGTTATTAAATACTTATTGTGTGCTTGGCACTGTGTTCTGGCCCTCTCCTTACCTGCCAAGCATAAAAGCATAGAAGCATAGAAGATTATGTGGCCCCCATGTATTCTGACTCACTCACCAAGTTCCCCCAGCTTGTAGCATTAGTGTCTGGCACATAGCAGTTGCTCAACTGATACTTACAGTGTGAATGAATAAAAAGATAACTAATTATAATACCTCTCATTTACTGAGCTCTTTCAACTTGACATATTCTATCTTAATGCTCAAAGTAGGCCCTGTTATTATCCTATTTTATTGATAAAGTGAAGCACAGAGAGGTTAAGTAAATTGCCTAAGGTCACACAGCCAGTCTGAACTCTCAGCCACTATTCCCTGTGTCACTGCAGCTGTACAAGGCAGGATGCACTCGGGTCCAAGATGTAGCACATAGGGGAGCCTTGAGCTTTCAGAGGGCAGAGTAGTTAGGATGGGCTGGGGCAAAGATGAAAGACTTCATGAAGACCAGACAGAAGGGCTGGTAGAGGTGGAAGAGGAGACCATCTTGCATGATGGAAGAAGAATGGTTGGAGGAATACAGAGGTCCTCCATACATGCTTCCTGGGTTTGGGGTCTGGTATGCCAATAAGGACACATCCTTCGGCAAATGTGAGGTCTTCCATATTTCAAGCCCCAGGCTGTATGCTTGGGAGTACATGAACATGAGTAAGAACTCCCCTCCAGGATGGACAGGAGGGCAAAGGCAAAATATGAAAATGACTATGTGTCAGGAGAGGAAGTGCCCAGAGCCAGAGTAGTGTGCGAGCATTTTTCTGGGAGGGAGTGATTGGTTCCATTTGGGAAGAACAGAGCAGCCTCCTGGATGAGATGATATTTGAACTGAGCCATGAGAGGTGGGTAAGACCACCCCTTGTAGTGGGGAAGGGCACCCTGGTATGAGAGCTGCAAAGATAGATGTCTGGAGGAGCATGAGGCAGGAGGGTCCCATGTGTCCCATCTGAGGGCCTGGAGGGGGCTGACAGGGCAGAATGGGCACACTCCCAGAGGGCTATGTGTCCTGTGCTAAGCAGCTCAGCTCTCTCCCCTGGGTGATGGGGAGGCAGGGGAATTTTGTAGGAAAGAGACAGGTGTTATTTGCCAAGGGACAACAGAAAAATACTTTTCTTTTGGGGCACCTGGGTGGCTCAGTCAGGTAGGCTTCTGACTCTTCATTCAGCTCACATCAAGAGCTCATGGGTCCTGAAATCACACCCCTTCTAGGGCTCCATTCTAGCAGGGAGTAGGCGTGAAGATTCCCTCCCTCTGCACCCCTGCCACCCCAGGATCTCTCAAATAAACAAATAAATGTTTTAAAAAATTAGTTTTCTTCTAAGTTGTAAGTTCCTTGAAGGCATGGCTTTCATTCTGGGAGCAGGGTTAGGAAAAGCAATGCTGAGGAATGTAGAAAGCCATTCACCCTGAGGACTTCTCCTCAGACTCTGGGAGTACAATGGGATTGCCCTCAACCAGCAATCAGGATGTCTGGACCGAATTCCTGCTACATCACTAACTCACTGCACAAGCTTCCTCAGGTCTCTCTAGGGGAATCAATTTCTCCATCTGTAATACAAGGGGGCTGATCACCTCCAAGGGCCCCTTTAACCCCAGTACACCCCCTATTAAGCTAAGATCCCATGCCAACCCATTATCCTCCTAAGCACACTTTGGACAGATCCGGCAGACATGGGGAGGCTCCGCCATCCTTACTGGGCTGTCCACATGGGGGAGGCAGAGTGGGTCACCGAAGGGAGTCCTCAGCCTCCACCAGCCACTGGCTGACCCAGCTGGGAAAGCCCAACCTCCCAGGGAGCCAGGAGAAAATTTGAGGAATGAAAGTTACCAGAGAAGAGGAAGGGCAGGGGGTTGGGTGGAAGGGAAGGCAGTTAACCCAACAGCTTCCTTCCAAACCAGTTCCAGGCCCAGGGCTTGGTATTTCACAAAAGGACATAAGAGCTCTGTGAATATTTCCTCCACTACACCAGCCCCCTCCTCTCAGTGACAGCTCTGCTCAGGGTTAGCTCTCTGTTGGCTCCTAAGGCAGTCTTCTCAGGAAAGCTGAGTAGAACTACAGGCTCAGCACACCCTGTCAGAGCCCTTAGTGTGGTTCTCTAGCCTGGGCAAGTGAGCTGCCCGCTTCCCCGGACAGGAGCCCACCCTCCAACTCTTTTTTCTCCATGCCCCTCCACTTGACAAAATTCTTTAAAATTATCCCCCTGGAGGCCCAACTTGATTGACTCGCCAACATTAAAACTTCCTTCACATATCTTAGCTCATGGTCTGCTGGAGCCTTCTGCCTTCAAATGTTCTGCTTTCTGGGGGCACCTGGGTGGCACAGTGGGTTAGGCCTCTGCCTTTGGCTCAGGTCATGATCTCTGTGTCCTGGGATCAAGCCTTGCACCAGGCTCTCTACTCAGCAGGGAGCCTGCTTCCCCCTCCCTTTCTGCCTGTCTCTCTGCCTACTTGTGATCTCTCTCTCTCTCTCTCTCTCTGTCAAATAAATAGATAAAACCTAATTTAAAAAAAATGTTCTGCTTTCTGGACTTCCCCAGATATTTTACACTTGATCTTAGCCAAAAGGCTGAGAATCGATTCCCCCGGATATTTTAAAAAGCATTTCTCCCATGTGTGGGACAGGGTCTTCTTCCAGTTCAGTTGGATCCCATGCTTTCTTTGTATTCTTTGTCGATTCCTTCATTCCTGAGAGTAGCCAGTGGGAGGTGTCAAGGAAGCTTGATAGCATTTTCTTCTAAGTTCCCTAACACCTGCTTCTCCACCATTTGGGGAGAGTCCCTGCCCTTGCAACCAGGGGTCCCAGGTGTTATTAGATAGCCCCCCAACCAGTCCTCAGGACCCTCTCCAGTGGGGCCAACAAGAAAATCTGAACCCTACCTTCAGGGGGAATTCTGCCCACTGTGTAGGTTAATGCTTGTCCCCCAAAAGCCCAGTTCTGGAGCCCTTGGCCTATTCTAGATTGCTGACTACACTGCACTTCTTGGCCTGCTTGGGGGCAGGATGCACCCATGTAGCCAACAAGGGCCTTACAGGGACTTGCCTGCTTGTGGAGCTGGAACCTAACCACTTCCTCATTCACCCTGAGGTGGTAGAAGCACGTTAGTGACAGTCCATCCCCTTTGGACTTGCCAATTTTAGGGTCCTGGGCTTCTCCAACAACCAGGGCACTGAGGGTCTCTTATTGGAGATTACAACAGCCAACCCACTGGCCCTAACTTGGCAAGGAAGGACAGTGTGTTCTCTCTGCCTGAAGGAGAAATATGCACATTTATGTAGATTAGGTTTTGGGATTATACAGATACCTTGTTCCTCCAAGATCCTGCTCCTGTGTTCCAGTGTCTCCTGACTTCTGCCCTATTCCAAGTCCCTTGGTACCATGACTTTCATGGCCCAGGCACAGGCAGCTCACCTTCATCACCAGAACTTGGGTAGTAGGGGCCCTGCAGGCCCAAAGAGATGAAAGCCCAGCTCCAATCATCCACAGTCTCCAGCATGGAGGGTTTGCACACACTTGAAATCATCCTGGGGCAGCAGCCACAAACAGATGACAGTCCCCATTGGTTCTTGCTGCCTGAAGGGCCCCATGGTTCTCTAGCAGGTTGAGTTCCCAGGTATCTTCTACTAGGTGGTCCCCCCCTCCACACACACCCCATGAGCCTTTAAGGTCCCCACAGGCCAGGCAGTCAAGAAACCTCAAGCTCTACTCAGGAGCACTATGCCCATGCTTGTCCTGTTCCACATCAGAGGCTACTCTGCCCCAACTTGGAGCATGCACAACATTCACCTTTCAGCTGACCTGAGGCCCTTAGGGCACTGCAGGCCCATGGAGCCATGGCTATGCCCTGGTCACCTACGTTGTCTCCTGTGTAGTGGGACCAACACACCAAAAATTATCCTGAACTTGAGGGGGTAGTGGACACATGCCAACTTCCAAACACTGAGCTACACAAATGCTCATCTTTCCCCTGCAGGTAGAACCACAAATACCTGCCCTGCCTTGCCAGGATGGACCCAGCAACTGACAGAAATAGCCCCAGTCCAATAGGAGACCTGGGAATACTGAGTGCTGGAGAAGACTTGGGCCCCAGCAAGCAGACTTTCACCATTTAAAAGCTGCTTCAGAAAAAGTTGGGAGGTTGACTTCCTCTATCCTGGAAAGTATGCAGGTGGTTGGGGAGCCGCCTGAGCTTCAGAGGCCTGCCCAAGGATGGCTGATGAGGGGCTTACTGTGCAGGCACATGTTGTGCATCAATAGGGTAAAAAATGGGAGCAGCTGGTCACTGGAGCAAGCTTCTGAGGCCTCATTCAACCATCGGCTTCATTCCAAACTCTTATTACACTGTTTTCCATTGAAGGCAAAGATGGAGAAACCAATCTTGCCAGGGCAGAGCCAGACATGTTGGGTAGGGTATCTAACAGCAAAACACATGGGGAGCCTTCTTGCTGGTCAAATCCCGGGACCCCATCCAGAGTCGGTCCAAATTGGTACTATGGCCAGTTGGAAACTGCAGCTTTCATGGAGGTATCACATTGCCTTATTTCAAACTCTATTACAAAACTCTAATAATCAAAACAGTAGGGCTCTCAAACATATAGATGAATGGAATGGAATAGAGAGCCCAGGAAAATCCATGCATATAAAGGTCAATAAACTGATGACAAAGGAGGCATGTACATCCAAGGGGGAAAAGACTGTCTTCAGTAAAGGGTGTTAGAAAAACTGGATACACAAAGAATGAAACTGGGCAATTGTCTTACAGCATACACGAAAATAAATTCAAAATGAATTAGTCTTGACTGTAAGACTTGAAACCATAGAAGTCCTAGAAGAAAATATAGACAGGAAGTGCTTTGAGATTATTCTTAGCAATGTATTTTTTGGACCAGTCCTCTCAGGCAAGGGCTGCAGAAGTTAAAATAAATAAATAAACAAATATCAAACTGAACAGCTTTTGCCAAACAAAGGATATCTACAACATAACGAAAAGGCAACTCAGTGAATTGGAAGAAAACATTTGCAAAATTTACATCCAATGAAAGTTAATATTCAGAATACGTAAAGAACTTACACAATTTCCCACCAAAATCACAGATTGAAACATGGGCAGAAAACTTGAATAGACTCTTTCCCAAAGAAATCACAGATGACCAACAGGATTCCAAAAAGATGTTCAACATCACTGATCATCAGGGAAATGCAAATCAAAAGCACAATGAGATATGACTTGATGCCTGTCAGAGTGGCTATTACCAAAAAGACAAAAAATAACAAGTGTTGACTAGGATGTGAAGAAAATGGAATCCTCGTGCACTGTTGGTGGGAACGTATATTGGTGCAGCCACTGCAAAAGCTCTGTGGAAGTTCCTTGAGTAATTAAACATAGAAATACTGTATGACCCAGCAATATTGTATGACCCAGCAATTCCACTTCTGGGTATATACCTGAAGAAAACAAAAATCACCAACCCAGAAAGATATATGCAACCTTGTGTTTCTGGCAGCATTACCGACAAGGGCCAAGATACAGATGCAATTCTAAGTACGTGTCGATAAATGAATAAAGAAGATGTAGTATGTCTACATAAGTAATATTACTCAGCCATGAAAATGAATACAAGCTTAACATTTGCAACAACTTGGATGGACCTAAGAGTATTATGCTAAGTGAAATAAGTCAGAGACAGACAAATCTAGTATGATTTCCCTTACAGATGGAATCTGAAAAACAAAACAAACAACAAAACAGAAACACTCATAGTTGCAGGAAGCAAGGTGCTGGTTAGCAGAGGGATAAGAAGGGGTTAGGGGCAGATGATATAGGGGAAGGGCATTAAGTGGTACAAATTTCCACTTATAAAATAAATAGGCCATGGGGATGTAATAGACACATAGGGAATATAGTCAATAAAATTGTAGTCACTTTGTATGATGATAGACAGTATCTAGACTTACCCTAAGGATCATTTCATAATGTATAAAAGTATCAAATCACTCTGATGTATACCTCAAACTAGTAAGGTATTGTATATCAATGATATTTCAATTAAAAAAGTAAATAAATTAGGGGTGCCTGGGTCATTAAGTGTTTGCCTTCGGCTCTGGTCATGATCCCAGGGTCCTGGGATCAAGCCCAAATCAGGTTCCCTATTTGTCAGGAAGACTGCTTTCTTTCTCACAATCCACCTGCTTGTGTTGCTGCTCTTGCTGTCTTTCTATCTGTCAAACAAATAAATAAAGTCTTAAAAAAAAAGAGTTAAGTTGAAAAAGTAAAAAATAAAACTGCTCCCTCACAAAGATCCTGGGACTGGACTCCCTCTACCAAGCATACTGTGCAGTTGTTTGGGGCCAGGTCCCAGCTGCCCAAGACCTGCTGAAGGAGTGTGCACTGCTCATGCAGGACTCCTCAGTGCAGGTTCCAGGGATCTGGAATAGGGTAAGGGTTTGCAGGCGCTGGTTATAGGAGATGGCTCTCAGGACCAAGGCATTTGTACCATCACATGTCTTATATGCACAAAGGAGTATAGGCTTACCATAGGCACAGCTGGAGGATACTGGACTAGCCAGGGAAAGGAAGGGCAACTGGCTGGCAATTCCTCCAATCAGAGACAGCTGGGCTCTCTGGCAAGAGAGACACCTGGTCCCCAATCAGGCAACCAGTCCAGATGGACTGTGCATGGATGGTGCATGTGGACTTGAAGTTCAGGGTAGCCCACAATCTGAAATAAGGTAGTGTCTGGAGAGGCCAGGCCATAGGACCTGTCCCTAGAGGGATATGGAGTATGTCTAATTTCAAGGCAAAACCTGCAGAAATGGGCATACTTTTCCCAGAGGCACAGTTGAAAGATACTGGAATATATTCCAAGTGTGGTGCTATTTGGCTGGAGGGTCAGTCCTCCAAGAAGACTCCACTGGGTTCCCTGGTTCTGGAAGAGCTCTTGACCTGATGAGGCACCAAGTTGGGATAAGTATTTGCAGCTGCTACCTCAGTGTGTTTCTTGGGAGTGAGCTGGGAATATGTCATCAAAATCCAGGCCCAAGGCCCCCCAACCTGCTCTGTGCTGCCCTGCAAGCAGGTGAGCTCCAGGTGAAGCTGGTGGCCTCTCAGGTTGATGTCACACATTTCCCATTATCAGTGGTCTTCAACAATTTGTGTTCACAAGTCGCTCTCTGTTTGTGTTGCTAGGGCCCTGTAATAGGAAGAAACTACCCCCTGGTCCCCCAACTCAATGTCCTTGGGCCTCCACTGTAGGCTCCATGGTGCAAGGACATGGGGTTTGCTCACCATGCAGCCAGAGCAGGGCTGTCACCAAATAGGCACCTATAAACACTGCATGAAGGATGGATTCTGCCATAAAGTCTGGGATGGGGGAAATCAGGATCTCTACTGGGGTACAAATCTTGTAGGGTCAAAAATGCCACCTCCCAACCTGTGGGAAGAGTCTCCCACATGACTGAAAGCAGCTTCTATTAGAGAGCCCACCACTGCCCTTTACAACTCCTCCCAGCCCTGAGAGACACTCTGATATCTAATCCCTAAACAATGCAGGGGGCTAGTTCTGATGTGGGAAACAAAGGCAGAAGAAAAAGTATTCAATTTCCTTACTACCTACAGCCCACTGATAAATCCTTGGAACCAGCAGAGTGACATTCCTCTAGGGACTCAATTGTCTTGATGTTAATACTTGCCTAAGGGTGAAAGACAATCCTACCCTGAAACCTTCCCCACCCCATGGATCCTTTAAGTCAACTTTAACATATAAAAATTCCTTTGGAAGCTTCCTTTATCTCTAATCCCCCCCAATACATTTGTTGATAATCACCCCCCAAGCATATGGCCCCCTGATATACATCTGAAGGTTCTCATGACTAAGGTTTTATTAGACATTAATAAATGACCTTTTTCCAACAATAGCTGGCCCCCAAAATATCCTAGAAACCTTGCTTCCAAAATTCCTTAGAGGCTTACCCTATCCCTAACCTCCTCCCAATGTAAAGGTGTTTAGTGGGCCACCCCTCACGACCCTACCACAGCTATTTCTACCTGTGGATTCTGTCCCTATGCTTTTATAAAACCACCTTTTCACACCAAAGGGGTCTCAAGAATTCTCTCTTGGCCATCAGATTAGAACCCTAAAGTTCTTTCTTACATCAGTTCCACCTCCAAGAACTTTCCTATCCTCCCACCTTGAGAGCATACTTTCACTTTAATTAAGTATTTTGTGCTTGCTAAACTCCTACTGACTGTCTTGATTCAACATGGATCCAATCCCCACATAAATCTTCTGCTGGAAAATCCAAGAACTGAGACCTACATTCACACAAAGCAGACTGATGGATAATAGCCTCAAATGAGGCCCAAGTGCCACCAATTGGCAGACGCTGCCTCAGAATGATTTTGGGGGGCTGGGCTTTACCATCTCTAAACTATGCAGTCATTTGGGGACAGGCACTAACTCCCCAGGCCTGGAGGGTCTCAATGCCCAAGGTCTGCTGAAGGACTAAGTGCTAGGCATGTGTAGCTGTGCAGATCAGTGTTGGGAGGGATTTGGAACCAGCAAGGGTCTCTGGAGTCCTGATCACAGGGTTCATCTCTTGTAGGACCAAGTTGATGCCTAATTGAAGGCTCTACTTAGCACTAATGTGCACAGTCCCCTTGCCAGCATCAGCCCAGCCCACTGGGTAAGGTATCCTTCACTAAGAGACTTGCTTACTGGTAAGCCCAGGGCATTATCAGGCAGTCAGTTCAAATGGGGACTGGTAGTTTCCAGTTTCAAGCTGCCACCTCAGGAATATATGGGGAGGATTGGGCCCTGTCCCCTCTGGATGCTATGCAGCTTTGGGGACCAGCCCGAGCCTAACAGGCTCCAAGAGCCAAACACCAACTGACAGAGTACATACTGCACCTGTGTGGGTGACACGAGTCAGGGGAGCCTGGAATCTGAACCAGGATAACTATTGGGAGAGGCTGGGCTCCTATAGTGAGCTATTGGGGTACCAGGACACTGCCTAATTCCGAGTGCTAATCTACACAAATATGCATATTCTTCCCCCTGAAGACACCCCTAGAGGAATCTGGACTGCCCTGTCAGGCAAGGCAGTACAGGATGGCTCGAGATTTCAGAAAGAGGGAATCTTATCAAGAGCATTGATGATGGTCAGCCCAGCACCCCATCAGACAGCCAATTTAAGTGGGGAGACATTGAGCCTATTTAAAGCTGCCACCTCAGAAAGATTTTAGGGGAGTGAGCATTGTCCACCCTGGGAACTCTGCATGTTCAGGGGACCTGACTAAGTGCAATGGGCCTGGTAAACCAGGACAGCCCAACACAGCTGGCTGACACAGTGTAGACGCTCAGAACAAACACACAACTTGTCTCTCCTGGTTTAGCATTCCATATCCTCTATTTCTACATGCTAGACCCAACTGGCCATCATCTGCATGTCTCCATACTTACTGTCTACATCATATTATACATACATCTTGGATTACTTTTTTCCTTTCCTTTCATTTCCTTTCTCTTTCTCTCTCTTCCTTCCTTTCTTTCCTTCTTCCTTTCTTTCTTTTTCTTTCTTTCTCTTTCTTTCTTTCTTTCTTTTTCTTTTTTCTCTTTTCTTTCTTTCTTTCTTTCTTTTTTTCTTTCTTCTTTTCTTCCTTCCTTCCTCTCTGTCTCTCTCTCTCTCCCTCCCCCCTCTCCCTCCCTCCCTTCCTTTTATTTATTTAAACTAACTGGGACACATTAATTTGCCCAAAGCTCTTATGCCCATGCTTGGCACAGTATCCAAATAAGCTGTGGCCCTAAGGAAAGGTTTTCTAAGTATGACAAAGCTACACCTTAACCAGGTGGTGAAATTCATGCAGCTCAAGACTGAAACCAGTTCCTGCCAAGTATACCTTGGCTCTTAAAACGCTCAAGGATACTTAACCTCTCTTCAAAGGCCATCCACACACTGACTAATCTGCAGGTGTGGACAATCAGGGAGAGGATAGTCAGGACTTAAAGAAAAGGCACTGGAATGTGCAGGACACTGACTAGCAGGGCCACAGGATCCCCAGATCTCTCTAGGGCACTTCAACCTTGGCTTTAAGGCCTGAGGCTGGAGTCCTGGTGACCTGCTGGAAAACTTCCTGCCTCCCACAGTGCCCTGTAGTGTGTAGCTCCTGGAAGAAAGGGCTACTGGCACAGGACCCGGTGGCCCCAGTGATGCACAAGCAAGTGCTTGTGTACATCTTGGATTTAGGGGCTCTCGCTCTTCCCTATCACCTCCTCTGCTTTTCCTTCTTCCTTGCCTGTTCAACTGATTCTGCTCATTCATCATCTCTTCTTCTCTGGGCCCACACACATCTACTCCTTGCCTGCTGTGTGCCACTCAGCAAGATGGGCACTGAGCCTATTGATGTCTTTAGAGATACTTGCTCACCATTTTTTAACCAGCCAAGTTGGGGATCTAGGCTTTCTCCTGGTAATTAAAACTAGTTGAATTTAAGCCAGATAATTACTAACATTTTCAGTTATTTGAAATGAGTTTTATTAATTGACATGCGATAGACTCAGTGGTGAAAGTAGGATGATTTATTGATCGAACTTGTGTTGAGAAAACATCTATTCCTATTTTTGTCCAATTGATTTTAAAATAACAATGATGAGGGGGCACCTGGGTGGTTCATTTGGTTAAGCAAGGGACTCTTGATCTCAGTTCAGGTCTTGATCTCAGGGTCATGAGTTCAAGCCCCAGGTTGGGCTCCATACTGGGTTTGAAAAAGTCACCCTGGAAGTCTTTCATCTCTGATTTGGGTTATTCCACTGATGAGCTCCATTTGACTCCAGACTCACACATCAGTTTCACTACTATCTGCTTTGCCATAATAAAATCTTCCCACATGGTCTTGGGTTTACTTTTAGGCCAAAGCCCTAAGATGGGCCTACCAATTCCTTTTGTACATAGCCTCTCATTAACTTCATTACCAGCTAAAGTTACCAAAAGGCTGCTGGGTTTAGAGCGCTAGCTCCTGTCTCTCTCCTGGGCATCAGGCATATCTCACTTAGAAATCACAGGTCTAAGAGAGTCACTATGCCCCAATTACACTTAATTATGTATCCCACCCTCTTGGGTTTCTGAGTCAAGGTATTGCTACCCAGTCCTGCCAGATGACCATCTTTCTTCTACTTGAGCTTGATGATATTTCTATTTTCTCTATTCTTCAATACCTCCTTACCATGTATTCTAATTTCTGTTGCCTTCTAAGAAACCTTAGCAGACTTTGTAAAAAACATCTACAACTTTTTCAGGGTGATTATCAAGTTTATTGCTCCTTATTGCCCTAGCACATTCCAAAGAGTGAGAGTTCTTTAGATTCTACACACCAGGGGCCTGGTTTACCTTTTATGTGTGTGACTAACATTCCCTAGAGTTGTGCAGGGTGATCTCTCTGGATATTCCTCACAATCTACTTGAGAACTTGGTGGATTCAGGTCCTCTGGAGTCCTCAGTCTGTGTCCTCAACTCATTGTGCCTCTCTTCTATTGTCTCTATTAGGGAAATCATAAGAAACAGAAGTTTGCACCTATCCCAGTATTATAGTTCTCATGAACAGGTGAGAAAATTGTGTTTCTCTCTAGCATGCTACTCCTCAGGGTCACATCTTTGCTGGCTAGCTCTCATCTCTTCTCATAAGATGGGACCTTTGCCTGCTTCCCTGTCTCTCATTCCCTGACCTTCTCTATCACCACCTGTGAATGTCAGCCTCTGACATTTCTTTGCCGCAATGGTGGTTGCTAAATGCTTCCTCAGAGCACCATCACCACAGTAAACAAAAAGAGAAAGGAAGGTTACCCAGGAAATCCAAAATGCTGGGTGCTTCTTCAGAAGGATGATGTATTGCCCATTACCTGGCCCATCCTCCACCAAGGCAGGAGGTATTTTGGGAGAAGGGAGAGCAAACCAAGGCTGTGGTATCCCAGGCCTTGAACTACAGAGCTTTTCCCATGTTCCTCTGTGTTGCTTTGTGCACATATCAGTAGCCTTGGCAATGGTGATGCCCACTAATTTCACTTACCAGAACTCTCTCCTCTGGGAGACTTCTGAGCCAAGTGACCTGCTAGTGCCTCCTCCTAATTACCATTCTCATCTCCGCAGTGAGCTCTGCAGCAGAAGCTGTGCAGTCAACAGGAGAACGGGAGTCCAAGAGTAGCAGAGAAGTTTTGTTCATAGATCATTGCCGTGGGTCTTCTACTTCCTTTTGGTGACTGCTTCTGAACGCTCAATCAAGTTCAGCTCTGTTGGTGTAAGAAAGTGAATTCACTTCAATGTATGAGGCAGGTTATACTCCAAATAGTAACTGTGGTGTGTGTCTGCCCAATCACTCTATAATTTAAAACCAATAGGTGATACAGGCAATTCTCCCCTCAAGCCACTTATCAGCTCAGTATGTCTGTGTCTCTGCTTTGTTGGCTAGGCTATTTTTCAGTATACTTAACCAAATCTCCTTTCTTAATAGATGGCCCATCTTGACAGTTGTTTAGCCTGCTTTCATCGGTGATGATTTTAACGTGGCTCTGAGCTTGTATTATTGACTTTGCTGGTCACAGACATTCCTTCGGAAGCAGTGCCATGCAGCAAAAGCTTTATTCTCAGTGGGCTGCAGGGTTCTACCTGGACACAGAGGTGGGGTGGTTTTCTATCCTGGAACAGGGTGTCCCAATTCCCACACACTATAGGTCAGCTAAAGGGAGTCAAAAGTTCTTCCAGAGGTCTGGTGGATGGGTTGGCTCCAATCTTACCTGTTTACAACTGATAGCAAGAAAGAACCTTCCCCAGAGCTGGGGATCTGCTGCCCCTCACCAGGCTTCCAGCCATTCTCAGGAACCCCCTTCCAGCTGGGCCTTTTTTACCAAGCAAACCTTGGCTCCCCTGCTGTGAAATGCGAAACTCCTTTTTACAATGCCTGTGGGTAAATGAAAGCAAGTGACAGATAGCTGAAAAATAGCTATCAATGGTTTTCTCCCAGCTAGGTCAGTCCTTTCCCTCCCAGGAGCTCTCTTAAGCAAACAGCCACAGATGAGACATTCCATCCCTCTGGACTCTCAATCCTGTCTTGCTGGCAAGACATTTCCTTTGCTTTTCCTACAGTTTCCTTATAAAGTGTTTATTTTCAGAACCTAATTTGACATAGAAATTATCACAATTTCTGAGATTTGCTTTCAAAGAATCCAGAAAAAAATGCGGTAGGGGTGGGGGTTGCAGAATAAACAAAACTGGCAAAGGTAGATATTTAATCCAGGAACCCCAGGTCAGTGAATCATTATCCTGGCTCTTGTGTACATTTAAAAGTGTCCACAATACAAAATATAATGAAAGACACTATGGGAGGAAATTTGATTTTAGATACTCTTCTTAAAATGATGATGTCATCAGAAAGGTTTAGATTCTTTCAATAACATCACATAAACTGAAGTTTTAAAACTTCTTATTCAAAGACGTATAGTCCTTTAGATTATACATGGTTTTATTTTATTGTACAACCCGTTTTGTTCAAAAAGTTTCTATTGATTTAGAGTCATATTTTTATATATAACTAAACGATGCAGTTAACATGTAATAACCAGTTAAGTCTAAAGGCATGTTTGTCATGACTGCAGTTACAGAGGCCACTCTGGAGGAAGCCGCTCCCAGGACGAGGCCACTTCCAACAAAGAGGCGATGACAACAGCGACGATGACAAGGAGGACAACACTGATGACACAGACTCTGCTCCCCATGACGCCACTCTGACAAGGCTGCCCCCCAGAGGAGGCCACCGCTCCAGACGAGGCCGCTGCTAATGAGGTCGCTCCCCGGACAGGGCTGCTCCGGCGAGGCCACTCTGGCAAGGCCGCTCTGGAGGAAGCCTCTTCCCTGACGATGCTGCTCCCGTAGGGTCGCTCACCAAGGAGGCCTTTTCCCAGACGAAGCTGCTCCCCGGAATGACGCAGCTCTAGCAAGGCAACGGCTCAGGGTTCGCGGCAAGGTTGCTGGCATCTAGGCCGTTCCCCGAGGCACTGCTGCCGAGGGTCGCAGTGTGTGGGCAGGGCCTCTGGTGTCAGAGCCGCTGGTGTCTCGGTGGTGGTGAGGCTGCTGGCGTCTTGGGTCCACTGGCATCTCAGGGCAGCTGGCATCTCAGGGCCTCTGGGACCACTGGCGGCTTGGGGCCACTGGCGGCTCGGGTCTGCTGGCATCACTTATAGCTCTGACAAGAGCTGTCACAGCTCCTACAGCTCTTCTTCCCTCTCTGACGACTCTTCTTCTTCTTCCTTCAACAGCTCTCCTTCTTCCTCTCCAACAGCCTCGCAGACCAACCTTAAGGGGGGGTGGTTGAACCCTGCCCCCTACACAGGTAGCCAATTGAATCCCAATTCACCCCAGTGGATATACGTGCACCCCACCGATTGGACGTCTCCACCCGGCCGGCCCCGCCCCTACATCCGGGGTCTACAAGCAAGTTCCTCTAGGGGAGGGGCAGGCCCTTACAGTATCCTCTTCAGTGATGATTAAAGCCCCCCCTGCCCCGCCATCCCCCAGTCCTTATGTTGTGGAACCTGGACTGGATCCTGGCGGAAAAACCAAGTGGCACTCAGAGACTTTGGAGGATCAGAGGTTTATTTAACACTGGTGGGCTCAGACAAGGTTGTTCTCCAAAGGTCTGAGCCCTGAGCACAAGCAGGGAGGGGGTTTTATACCATTCTCTACTTCACATACTGGGTACTTTTGGCATTTGGGGAAAATGGGGTAGGAAAGAAGAATCCAGAAGGGCTTTGAGACAGGGACTGGAATTTCCTTTCTGGTTTGGTCAGCCATCTTGGAGTACAATTCTTCCCTAGCATTTATTCTGGGGATCACTCCTTTCTTGGATCCAGAGCTTAACATGAGACAATGACTGGGGCAGTCAACTCTACACTCCATGGTTTCACAAGCTGAGCACACTGTAGGCTTCTTTTCATAAAATCTGTACCTTACATATTGTTTGAAGATCCAGTTGCCACAGGGACTTTTAAACTAAGCCTCTGTTGTCTCTCCTCTTACATGGGGGATAATGAAAACGCTGCCCCAGAGGCATGCTGTATTAAATGGGTAATGTTATGTCCCAATAATGGGTCCATGATTAAAGGAGTGAGAATGATATAAAACGAAGGTCAAGCAAAGCTTTATTTCACACCAAGCATCAAGAATCAAACTGACCGGCCAGAGCCGCACCTCTTACAGAGAGGGCGATCCTTCTCTGTTTCACAGACTAGCTTTTAAGGGCAAAGGCCATGTGGTTGGGCCTGGCCACGCACAGGTGGCCAATGAGATTGTAACACACACAGGAAACTCCACAGTAATGCTAGGTGGCCAGTTGAATTACAATTTACCCTAGTAGACATTTGAACCAGCCTATCACACCTTGATTAGGATTGGCACCAAAAAGGCTCCCAAAGGGCAGGGGCCCATACTCCTTGGTAGCTAGGGAGACAGTATGCAACCCCCCACTGATTGGATGTCTCCACCTGGCATGACCCACCCTTGTATCTGGACTTTGTTACCTGGAGCTGGTTTCTGGGATTTGTTTTTAAGTAAATCCCCTGGGGGAAGGGGAGCAGAGACAGTTTAAGGGTTAAACAACAATGGAATGGAAGCCTCTGGTTAAATAGGTCCTTACAGGTAATGTATATGACATAGTCACCACCATGCTGGGCACAGAGAAAAGGCTCAGTCTGTGGAAGGATCTATACATCCTCAGAAAGCAGGTGGTAAAATGTATCCCTTTATATTCATCCTCCCCAGTCAAGACTTTTGGGACCCATACCTGCTGCCTAGGTCCCATACAATGGCTCCCTTCTCTAGCTGGGCCCTCACTACCATACAAGGGTACGTAATATAAAATTACCATTTTCCTGTGAAAACATCTTTTCATGTTGAGATTTTAATTTTTTTTTTTTTTTTATTAGCGCCCTCCCCACCCCCCACCCCGTGCGGGAGATGTTTGTTGCCTTAGCCACCAATATTTACATCAGGGGTTGACTACTTCTGTTGATGTAAATACTATTAACACTATTGAGGAGAGATCAGCACAAGTCTCCAGGCCCCACCCCACCCACCCCCACCAAGTCTCAGGAGGCTCAGCATGGGCCCTGCCTGTCACAGCAGCTCACTGCCTAATGGACTTCCACAGCAGAGCCCAGAGATCTCACTGTTGTTTCTCACAGCCTAGAGAAAGGTAGGAAAGATCTGTATCTTCTTTCCTTATCCATCTCATGTCTTAATGCAGTTATTCCAGGTCCTGGAGGAAAGATACCTTCAAATACAAAACCCGGTAAGACTTGACTTCCTTGGAAATTGATCTCCAATGTATTGATGAGACAAGGAGACTCACACCAGATGTGCCAGTGGGAAATGACAGGGAGACACCCTGTTAGGTAAGGACTCACATCCAGATCTGAGGGCCAAGAGGGGCATTTAAAAGCCTCCAGAATAAACTGCAGTGCATGCACAATTGTTCCTTCTCATTAAGGGACATATACACTTTCTTGGTCTCAAAATCTAAGTCATGATAACGTTAAGTTACATCTACAGGTTACAGAATGATAGCATAATATTTATTATATGTTAAATTTGTATATACTTATGTTTATATATGATTGCTTTACATTTTAAGCATATGTACATTTCTACTTTTACTTTTAATATTCAAACTTCAATAATTTTCTTTAAACATTCTAGGCTTCTGTTTTTTTTATCAGTTTGGCATTACACATCATCCACTTGGGAGACAATGGTAAGAAGCATTTTATTTACAGTCTATTTTTATTGTATATATATTTCTTAATCATCGTCAGTCTCATATTTTCAATATTTTTTAAATGTTATCAAAGAGAGAAACATAAAGGTAGCACAGAAGAAATCAACAATGCTACTGCCCAGAATCTCCAAGCAGAAAACACTCAACTGGACCTCATATAATTTTGGGGAGGGGAATGGAAGCATGGATGGCTGGCAGCCCCAGGATTCAAGTCCCTACTTCAGGGCTTTCCAAGGTCTTAAGTCACATTGTCCCCCAAATACATGTGTGGTCATCTCCATCACTGGCTTCCCAGTTTAGGATCTGAGAACAACCTGGAATAGATTAAGGATAAAATGAAAAACCCAGCAGAGAACATTTTATCTTCTTATGAAGATATACTATAAAGTGAAAAATACGTCCTAGTGAGCAGCATATGTCCTGTGAAAGCAAGTTTTACTCTTTGATTGGTACAATGTTGGATTTGCTCAGGTCTAGAAGAATGTGATTTAAATAGATTCAAAGCAATGATTCCAGTGCAAGTTAAAAGTGGTCCATTGCTTGGCCTACTGCAGACTCTCTGGCTCCAGACTCCCGGTCTCTGGTGGGTGGGGAAGAGGGGGCAGGGAGGAGAGACCAAATCCCTTTGGCAGGTTTGTTCTTAGTCTTAGCACCTGTGGGTGGTCCCTGCCCTGAAGGCCTGTTTTTAATCACCGTCCAGGGGAGCCCCAGACTGACTTTAACATATGAAAGGAAGGAAGAGAGAAAATCCTACTTGGCAGGGGCCAGTGTTTCTCTTGGTTCCTTGAGCTGTTTTCTGACCCTCCAGTACCCCTGGCAGTTTATTTTTAATCCTTAAATTAACAAATAGGCTTTACCTGAGCAAACAAACTTGGCAGGGAGCTAAATTTTATTGCCTCTCTGGGCAATCTCATGAGGTCCTCTCAGGGGTAGTCTAGCAAAGGGCCAGGAGGCCCGCTCAAGCTAACTCCCAGGCCTCTCACCCACAGGTGTGCCCCCTGGACTGTGCTGCTGCAGGAATGGTGGCACCTGTGTGCTGGGCAGCTTCTGCATATGCCCCATCCACTTCACTGGCTGTTATTGTGAAGAGAGGCTTTTAAATATTTTAAAATATTGCAAATAAACATATCATAGCATATTGATACTATTCATATATTATTCTATGAATAGTAAAAATATTAATCTATGAATAAAATTGCTACCATTTATAGACAACATGAGGACATCCCTGAACTTTGTCAAACACATTTTTTTAGTTGCAATATAATTTCATATAACATTTTATTAGTTTCAGGTATAAAACATAATGATTTGATACTTCTGTACATTGTGAAATGATAATCCCACTATGTTTAGTTAACATCTATCACCTCACATAGTTATGGTGTCCTTTTCTCGTGTTGGGAACTTTTAAGTTAACAACTTTCTTTTTTGTTTGTTTTTTCTTTAAAAGAATTTATTTATTTGACAGAAAGAGAGAGAGATAGCAAGAGATAAGGCACAAGTGGGGGAGAAGCAGGCTTCCTGCTGAGCAGTAAGCCCTATGTTGTGCTCTATCCCAGGACCCTGGGATCATGAACTGAGCCAAAGGCAGATGTTTAACTGACTGATCCATCCAGACACCCCTTAACAACTTTCAAATATAGGTTTATTATAGTCACCATGCTGTACATTACATCCCCATGAGTGATCTATTTTAAAATTGGAGATTTGTACCTTTTGATCTTTGATCTTCCTCTGTTATGCCCAAGTTTTCGCGTCTGAGAGACCACCAAGGAGCCAAGCACCGATGCAATCACATGAGGGTTTATTTGACAAGCTTAAGCTTGGGACCAAGTATACCCAAAACAGCAGAGTAGGGACTTGGACCCCGAACCAGATTACAGTCAGAGTTTTTAAAGGCAGAGTAGGGGTGGACTCAGTGGTGGGTGAGGACAAAGGGGATTAGGGATGGCATAAGTCTCTAAGGACTTTCAGAAGCAAGGTCTCCAGGACCTTGAGGGGCTAGCTATTGTTGGGAGAGAGGTTATTTATTACCAATAATAAAAATCTTCTCGTGAGACCCTTTAGGTGTATATCAGTGGGCCATATACTTGGGAATGATTCTCGACACTATCTTGGAGGTTTAGAGATAAAGTTTCCTAAAGGAATTGTTAAAGTAGACTTACAGGATTCTGGTCAGACCTGTCGGGGTAGGGGGTTGGTCAGGCTAAGATTGTCCTTAGCAAACCTCAAGGTAAGGGCAGTTAATTCCCCAGGGGAGAGCCACTCTCTCTGTTTCAAGGGTTTATCAGTAAGTGAGGAATTTTAACGATTTTCTTCTGCCTCTGTTTCCCACATCAGCTAAACTTGAGGTGGGATGGCCTTCATTTTCTCGGCCTCCACACTTCCACTTTGCCCACCTACCAACCTCCACCTTTGGCAGTCACTGAACTTGTTTCTATGAGCTGTTGTTTTTATTTAAGATTCTACATATAAGTGAGAGCTTGTGTTATTTGTCTTTCTCCATTTTAATTATTTAATTTAGCATAAAGCCCTCAAGGTCCATCCATGTTGTCAGAAATGGCAAGATTTCCTTCTTTTCTATGGCTGAAAAATATTCCATTGTGTGCATTTGTGTTTTCTAACATATATTTTCTTTTATCCACATTTATATCATATTCATCCCATTTATATCATATTTATACATATTTATATCATATATGTTCTTTGTCCATTCATCCATCAATGTTCACTTGGGTTGCTTCCATATTTTGGCTATTGTAAATAATATGCAGTGAACATGGAGGTGCATATATATTTTTGAGTTAGTATGTTTGTTTCCTTTGGATAAATGCCCAGAGTGGGAATTGCTCAATCATATGGAGTTCTATTGTTAATTTTTTGAAGAACCCCCATAAAGGCTGCACCAATTTACATTCCCACCCATAGTGCATAAGGGTTCAGGATGTGAATCTTAACTACTGTGCCATTTCTGTACTCCTGCTATGAGAATAATTATCAGTACAACTAAAGACATTTTTTGATAGTGTTATTTAGAATATTGATAATATGGGCATATTCTAAATCTAACTGCAGAGTACTAGCTAGGTAACTGCTTTAAATCCTTTAATGGGATGTTGTGATGATTTTGAAGAAAATATGGAAGATAGAATGGAAAATTATGTTTATAATATAGTGAAAAAAAAAATGTGAATCAAAGATACATGTTGATGGGTGAGTTGCCAGTAGATAACAACCCACTACAAAATCATGACCCTCTGGCACCTCCACAGACCTGAATGCCAAAGGACCTCCAAGGGCCCTTCTTGCTCTGATGCTCTGTGGATCTAAGAATGATAGGCTATCTTAATGCCAAATGTCTTTTCAAGGGCGTGTTTTTCCATTCCCATTCAGAAGAACATTAATTGTTTCTCAGTTTTTTCTTGTAGAAGGAGGTTAACCTGCCCTCTGTCCTAACATAGATGTTGAAGGATAAAATTAATGCGAAATCATCTTGTTTGTTGGTGTGAGCTCTTTTGTCATTTTTCAGTTCCATTATCTAAAATAAATGTTTTGTGAATAATATTCTCAACAAATATTGAATGGATGGTCTTGATCAGTTAGTTCCAAATACAGCTCCAAAGAAGAAATACTATATAAGCCATTATCTATCATTATATTGCAATGAAAAGAAACCATTTCTAGTACTCTGAAAACAATATGCTTAAGGCAGACAACTGTCATTATCTCTACTATTTTCTTCATTTACTTTTGTTAACTTTGCATTCAAAGAGACAATGTAACATAATAGAAAAAGCATGGCACAATCGCTCCAAAATACTTGATCAAATCCCCCAAAATATTTATTATAACATTTAAGATCTTTATGAAAGGTTGAATAACTTGTTTATGTTTCAGTCTCTGCAACTGAAAAAGTAGAGCTGATTATTTACCCCCATTGATTAATTAAGATGAAAAGGACTTCACCTGTTATATATGATGCACAAAGTAAATTATTACTTTATTATCATCCCTGTCAACAGTGTTCCAGTCAATATAATTAGGTTTAAAAAATTATTTCATAATGTAACATTTATATGCAAGTTTACTGAAGTGTGTTTCTTAGCTTGTGACCCATATCCACTATTTGAGGGGCATTAAAAAAAAAAAAAAAAAAAAAGAAGACAAGCATCCAGCTAGCGGGAAGCTTAATGTTGAGCCAGGTCAAAAACTCATTATACTAAGAGGGTGGTTCTTCCCATAGGTAGCCTCAAATGATAAGTATTTCATTAGCCTCAAGAAACAGTTTAGTGTTCTAAAATTTAGAGTCTAAATACTAACACAGTGAATTAGCAAACTCAAATGCCTTGAGGGGTAAACAGAGAACATGAATGTCAAGTGAGGGTCAGGTCAAGCCTCATCTCGTGCTTCCAACTCAGTTAAAGAAAAATATATTTCTGGCACCAACCAACCCAAAGAAGCAAACATACATCATGAGGGCCAGAACCAGCCTTTAGGCTTATGGGAGAAATGGCCCTCCAGGGTTGTGGCCCCTGCCTCCTCCAACATGCTGTATCGGAGAGAGACCCTTCTTCCTGCCCACCAGGGACATTCTCCCATGATAGTGACATTCCAGTGGGTAAGATTCTCTGGGAGTCATGGCAGCAGAGGAAGCCATCTGGCTCTCAAAGGTATCTGCAAATGGGAGAGTTTTAGGAAAGCTGGTTCTGGACCTCACATTGAAATATGACATTAACCTCATTCTGGGTGGTCTTCAAACTTCTTTCCATTTTAATGCCCCACTCCACTCTGGTAAAAACACTGAAGTATTTTTCAGGATAGGACAAAGGTCTGGCCCACTCTAGGCCTGGGTACCACTTCTCTATACCACCCCACCCTGGAAGAGGGTTGTTCCAGTGTACCATAACCTCACAAAATAGGAAACCTAACATCTGGGCCCATTCAGTGGTGGTGAGACAGTTGCCATCCAAACTTGATTTTACTTATATCTTCTTTTTCACATATGCACAGGACTAATACACATGATAAAAATCTTTGAAGTGTCTGATGAAGTCTAAAAAAAGGTCTTTTGATAAAGATATGATAAAAATCTTGGGTTATAGTAAGTCATCCACTGGTAGAAGAGTTTCCTTTTCAGTATGAGGTGAGTTAATGGCAGTAGAACAATTGATTTAGTAGATTCTAATCATTACAGTAAATGTTGTAAGGCTTAGTTTTAAATTTTCCTAAATGTATAATGAATTCTAATATTTTCTCCCTAAGCTCAGTGGGTGACCTCGGACCTCCTGAGTGGGACACCATGTGGTACTCACAGTCCCAGTCTGTGGACCCCTGCTGGCAGGGCTGACTTGGTCTAACCAAATTCTCAAAGCTGACTAAAACAACAGCCTTTGAGTTTATATACAAGAAATGACTACCAACAGGACCTTTATCCTTTCCTATGGGTAGCCTATTTTGTTCCACCAGGGAAGAGTCAACACAGAAGCGCAGGCCAACCCCTTTCTCACCTGAGTAGCTTCTTATGTGGTGAGCACCTGTCTTAGCATCAGCTTTTGGAGCCTTCTCTGGGTCCAGATGTTAGGTTTCCTGTTTTGTGAGGTTTTGGTACACTAGAACAACCCTCTCCCAGGGTTGGGTGGTATAGGGAAGTGGTACCCAGGCCTAGAGTGGGCCAGACCTCAGTCCTATCCTGAATCCAGCCTCCTGGATGGTCCCACTGTAGCTCACCTGTGAACAGGAGCAGAGTGGGTACATGTCACTGTTGCTTGTCTTCATTATCAGTTAACTTCCACTGTGTCTTGCCCACCATGGTTCTCACATTCTGAGGGCATCTTCTGGAGGGACTGTAGAGGGCAGGACCAGGCAGACCTATCTGAGGTAGGGTTGGGTGGGGAGACAAGGGGGAAGAACACCAGGTGGGCCTCTGCTGAGCAGTCCTGGGGAAAAGTTCTCTGCAGTTAGGCCCTTCCTCATTGGCATGCTTACCTGCTCAGTCAACTCCACATGTAGCCCCAGATTGGCCTGTGATAATGCTTTAGTGCAGTTGGCACCCCTGCCTGCCCATAGGGCTGGTCAGCTTCACATCATAATCACTCAACAGGGACTTTAGCTAAGATGCCTGCTGGGCCCCACTACCCCAGGGACTCCCATCCAACACCTTTGGGGTGGGGTCCTACCCACACAGAAAGCCAGACTCACTCCTTTGGGCTAAGAGGAAACACTTGCAGCAGCAGGGAAGGTGAGCACCTTGGTGTGGTGCCACACCCCAGATTGCTGGGAAGCTGTTCATTTTTGTAACTTCTTCTGTGGGAAGATCAACCATTGCTTTTGGGATGGGCGCTTTCTCCTGTTTAATAAACAGTTCCTAGTCAAGGAAATGGTGTTAGGACTCATTTGGGGAAGAGGTGGACCTTTGCAACACAGCGATGAAAGCTGTTTTATTTTATTGTATTTCAAATCAGATCTTTTTGCCCTTGATTGCTAAAAAAAAATGACCTGGTGTGGAATTCTCTGAAAGATCACCTTTTGTCAGCTCACAGCCTAAATGAGAAGGGATGAAGGGTTTGTTTGTTAAGCTCTAAAAACACAAATTCTCTTTCAGCTCTCTAATTTCCACAGAAATCCCACTGTTTCTGGTTGCAAGAAAAGGAATATGAAAGCTCCAGGAAGGCACATCTTCCTGAAACTGAGCCTCCTACAGCGAGGCTTTCTTCCTCTGCCAGGTGAGCCCACTTTTGCCTGGGGCCTGGTTTTGCAATCCTCTAGCCCTGCAGCAGAGCCCCAGCAGCTAGTGAGGAGGCTCAGGCAGAGTAGGGCCTGTATCAGAGCATGTGCAGACAGCTCTATTTCAGTTTCTTAAAACCAGCCTGTGATAATGTGTCTCACACCCTCTGGATTTTTTTTTTTTTTTTTCAGACCTGGAAGAGTTTCTTGCCACGCACTCTAATGGACAGAGTGCACACTGCATGCTGAGTGTTCTCATCCTTCTTCTGTGCTTGCTCTTACAAAGGCTCCTCAGGGAACAGGGTGACTGCTGACTAGACCCTAGGGGACTTATGCCACAGTTCCACACTGGCAGATATTGGCCTCCCTAGCACAGCTTGAGCATGCCTGGTCCTCTGTGGGAAAGCTGAGACTTGTGCAGCCTCTCAGTTTCTATGTTGTAGGTAATAGATTTGTTTCATCTTCTATCAAAAGAAGCATTAGATGAATATTTTCATTGTTTAATAAATATTTTCATGAGACTATATCACTTCCCTGAGCCTTATTTCCAGGTCTGTGACTTAGAAACCATGAGTAAACACTTGGCTGGGGCCTAATCAACTCTAAATCCTCTCTGATGATTTCAGAGTGAACTGAGCACATGACCCCTCCCAGATGACAGCTCTACCTTGAGCCCCACCCCCACCACCGAGGTGCACTCTGGATGTGGCAACACTTCGTGTCATGCAATTGTTCACTGTTTGTCTCCCCCACTACTTTCTATATCCTTGGGAGGTAGACACAGCACCACATGGGCTGTGCTCTGGGTCAAGCAAAGAGCTGCAGCCTACAAAATGCCTCACTGAAAAGGAAGGCAAGAGAGGGGAAAAAGGGTGGCAAGGAGGGAGTCAAGACTTGAGTGTGACAGCCAGTCAACCCACATCTTTTTCTGTAGCTTCCTCTATTAACCAGGGCTCTTGTGACCCACTGTTCAGGGCAATTAGCACTTAATGGAATTATCACCATCTCCTTAGAAAGGGAAGATTCTACACAGCAAAACCCATTCTAAAGGCCAGGCAGAGGAAGAATTGAGCCAAAAGAGGCTACAGCCTCAGGCTCTAGGCTAGCCCCACTCTGTTGGAGTCCAGTCATCTCCTAGCCATCCAGGCAAGCACAGCTTCTGTGAACTGGGCCAGCCACCAAATCTTGTTACAGACTCAAGCTTGCCCATGCCTGCAATGCACCTTGCTCTTTGTTCCCAAAGCTGCCTTGCTCTGCTGAACCTAGGAACACTATATATATATATATACACACACACACACACACACACATACACATACATAGTGACTGGAGAAGGAGGTGAATACACAAGAGGAGGTGAATGGGTTTTTTGAAGCCTTGGGTGTGGGGAATCTTGAAACCACCCAAAGATGGGTATTCTTCCAAACAACAAGGTGCCATCCAGGATCTGGTATGATGGGGGTGAATCAGATAATTTTGAGACAGATTTTACCACCTGATCGCCATCAGGTTTCTATATTCAATGTGCAAACAAGGAGTAGAGAGTGGAAAAACCAGGGGTAATGATTAATCATACATGGGGCATAAGACATAAGTAAGGAATATTAAAAAAGAAAAAAAAACAGGAAGCTAAGTTAATAACATAACTCATACTGTTGTACCCGAGTTTTTGCATCAGAGAGACCACCAAGGAGCTGACACCGATGCAATCATACGAGGGTTTATTCGACAAGCTTAAGCTTAGGCCCAAGTATACCCCACACAGTGGAGTAGGGACTTGGACCCTGAGCTTAGTTAAGGCAGGGGTATTTATGGTTCCTGTTACTAAAGCAGGGTGGGGGTCTTTGGAACTAAAGCAGGGTGGGGCTTCTTGTTATTAAAGTAGGGTGGGGGTCCTTAGAACTAAAGTAGGATGGGACTTCCTGGAACTAAAGTAGGGAGGGGGTCTCTGGAACTAAAGTAGGGTGGGGCTTACTAAAGTAGGGTGGGGGTCCTTAGAACTAAAGTAGGGTGGGGCTTCCTGGAACTAAAGTAGGGTTGGGGTTTCTGGAACTAAAGTAGGGTGGGGCTTCCTGAAACCAAAGTAAAGTAGGGGAAAGTTCAGCCCTTGGGCACAGGGGTCTGAGATGGCTGTACTTATGCTAAGGCTAAACCTGAGGTGGGATGGCCTTAATTTTTCTCGGCCTCCACAATACAACTGTAGTACTGCTTATGCTTTCAAGACAGGTCCACACGAAGCAAGCATCCAGCCTCAATCTGAACCCCAGTCTGAAATCTGAAATCAATCTGAATTTGCAAAAAATAAAAGGACTGAAAGGCGCAATATCCGATGCATTGCACAATGATTGTGAGTCAGCTCTTTCTAAGCTGGATCTGCCAGCTACATTAACTCTCAGATAATCAATCAGTCCTGTTTCAACAGTTACCACAACTAGAAATCAGAGGACTGAAAACAAGGAGAATATTACAAATTATTCCGTGACCAAATAAAAATAAAATGGGAGCGAGAAAAGGACTCTGGAATAGATAATACAGCCTGAATTAATATCTAATTGATCAAGATATTGATATTTTATGACTTGTGGAATTACTACCTGTGGATCATTTATATGTCTTCTTGGGGAAAAAGTCAGGTCAGGTCAGTAAAGGGTTGATTTGGACTATGGTTCTGGAAAAAATAATTACTAATGTTTTGAGACATAAATATTTCTAGGCAATCATGATTTTTGATAGCAAAGTTGTCTTTAAATGGTTTCCAGTGCATTCTGAGCAGTACCTTCTATTGCAGCTCAATTAATCTGGAGACAACTGATGAACTTTGAAAACTTATCCTCAGAACCTGATAAATAGGTTTATACCATGTGTAGAATATTTACAAAATGCTTTTTATTAAACCAATAAAAAGTATGCTGAAAAACATAGGTAGAGGAAAAGGGACATTGTCTTACTTCCAATGGCTGCACTTAGGAAATTGAACTGAGAGGACTGTCCCACACTTGAGAGGCTATAATTGTGGTCAAAAGGAAAAGCAAAATGTTTTCATTATTAGTATGAATATGTAAGACATGAACACTCATTTAACTCTCAAGTAGAAAACTGGATCCTTCTAATAGAATAATTCCTGACTATAAATAAAAAAAACAAGTTAACCATTTTTATTTCTCTATCATCCATCTATCATTCTATCTATGGATCTATGGATTTATCATCTACCTACCACCCTCTCTCTCTCCCTGAGAAACCTTTACCTATCTAATTCAGAAAAGGACATAAATTATCATCCAGTGATTGAAAAAAGTAAGTCAACAGCTTCTTCTGTGATGCATGGAGAATGTGAGGATAAAAGGTGTTTTCCATGTAAATAGCTCCACAGGTGTCCAGAGAGCTCATTAAAAAGCAGACACTTCCCAGGACACAAAAGAAGACCCTGGGCTCATGGTTGGAAACTTGACATAAATGTGTCACATGTCTTGTCTCCATCATGCCATTGAGGAAATCACACAGAGATAGCCTTCCTAGGCCAGAATGTCAGAGCTGCCCCATCCCAGGGATTAGCCTTTTCACACCCCTGGTTTTGCTCACCCTGACAGCTGGTAAGGGGACCTCCTATGGAGACAGATTACAAGCTATCTCCACTGTGAATTGTTTATAGGAGCTATTATTTCCTTGCCAGCTTTCCTTTTCACTCAGTCTATCCTGGCATATCCTAGAAAATTAGGATCTGTTACCACAAGGCTATGTGGGCTCTTGCTAAGGGAGCCACTTGAGGACACTGAGAAAAGGAACAAGGAAAGCCCCAGGGATTGATACCAGTCACAGGGTTTCAATTTCCTGACCTTTCAGAGCTTTTAACCCACTTCTGCATTAGAGTTTACTTCCAGAGTCAAAGTGAATGACTGTGGGGCCAGGACCCCTCTTCTACATTTTGGCCGCATCACAATCCCTCCATCCCAGCTTGGAAGCAATTGATTTCTTGTCTGGGTGCATTAAAAGGAGCTTTTAGTGTATTTCCAATGTTTGAAGTCTGCAAAATCCACTCTGGCACAAGTAGCTTTATATCACACGGGCAATAGTTCCTGTGATGGACTGTTCTATTGCATTTATCTTTGAATTTTTAAAATCAAGTTCTAGAAGCTTTATATATGCAAGCTTTAATCATTTAACTTGGTCTCTCTGCTCTTGGAAAGGAAAACAAGTTAGAAGTGCTGGGCCCTCCATTGATCTCCTGACCAGCAGCTAGATCCCAGTTGGATATTCTGAAAGTTTTTAGCCACAGAGATGGCTGAAGCCCCAGAAGCTGAATCCTGGCAAGCTGAGTAGGAGCATGCTTGTAAACGTCTGCAGCACTTCCACTAGTGTTTATACACCAACATGCAAAATGTTCTATATCCAGCTCTCCAGAAAGAAATTGATCAATAAAAATACGTTGTTACTATAATATTTACTTTATATATTCACAAATATGTTATATAAGTGGAAGTATATCAGTTTATTATAAGTAAGGTAGATACAGTTTGTTATAGAGTATAGATAGCTCAGAATTTTTATATCATAATTAAAACAACACAAAATATTCTACTGTAGATCCCATGTAGCCAATAAGCTGTTGTTGAGTCTTTACCAAATTTTCCATCTGAATGCAACCTATGGCTGTGATCCAACAATAACTTGACAAATGGTGCTGCATCCTAATTCACACTTCCTCCAATTAATTTATTTTCATTACATCTGATATGGGATCTACTGTGAAACTATTTCTTTTTTTTTTTTAATTTTTTAAATTTATTTGACAGACAGAGAACACAAGTAGGCAAAGAGGCAGGCAGAGAGAGAGGGGGAAGCAGGCTTCCTGCTGAGCAGAGAGCCCGAGGCGGACTCAAACCCAGGACCCTGGGATCATGACCCGAGCCGAAGGCAGAGGCTTTAACCCTCTGAGCCACCCAGGCGTCCCTGTGAAACTATTTCTAATGCTCATACAATGTTAATGACCTGAAACTTCTTTGAACATTGGTACTGCATGTATGAGAACTTCATTGCTTATTGACATGAGTGACTTCTTCACTGTTTTAAAATGTACCTGGGACTTGTTTTCATCAAGTAGGGTAAGACATGTAGAAACAGAAAGGACTGTCATGAAGAAAGAAGTTAATACTTGCAGATCCCTAGAAACAGGAGGCATGGAACACCACACAGAGCCACATAGGGAAGGATCAGGCTCATTCAGGAGACAAGGGAACAAGAGAAAGTATAGGGAAAAGCTTTACATGTGGTTTCCATAGGAAGGAATGGGCAAGGCAAGGTGAGAAGGCTTAGAATTGGATAGTTTGAAGAATTCCAGCAGACACTGTGGTGTAGAGGCTGTCCTGCTACAGTTTCCTGGTACATTTTTCCCTTGACCCCCTCTGCCTCCTGACCCTGGGCTTCCCCACATGGCATGGTGTACCCTATCCTCTTGAGATCCATGAAGATAACAACCTATCTTTGCAATGGCCTCATTATACCTAAATAATAATGGAGGCTACATTTGAAGACACTAATCGTAATGGACTAAAGAACCACTTAAGGGGAGCCTGGGTGGCTCAGTGGGTTAAAGCCTCTGCCTTCGGCTCAGGTCATGATCTCAGGGTCCTGGAATCGAGCCCCGCATCGGGCTCTCTGCTCAGCAGGGAGCCTGCTTCTCCCTCTCTCTCTGCCTGCCTCTCTGCCTACTTGTGATCTCTGTCAAATAAATAAACAAAAACTTAAAAAAAAAAAAACCACTTAAGCACTGGCACAGGGTCATCACTGTGAAAGCTCCTACAAATGCTGGTATGACAAATTTTTAACTCATGTTCACTGAAATTCCCCAAAGGCTAGTTGTGCAGGTAATTCCCAGAGGTCAAGACAAGGATTGTCAGTAATGAGCATCCACTTGGACCCTGTGCATTCTCTCAAGGGAAGCCTGGTGCTGCTTGGGCCTCTGGAGTTTATTGTATACCAAAGGGTACCTCAATAAACCTGGTGGGGGAGAGTGTCATCACCACCAAAGAACATGTTCACAGGGTTGTAAATGAACAAAAGCCATACTTCAGAATCTCTGTTACTGAGTCAATAATAACTTCATCTAATAATAAACCTCACCTCTGAGCAGGTTTTAGGTTTCCTTCATGGCATTTGATCAAGCATGAGAAAAGAAAAGGCACCATCATGGTCTTTGTGTGCTATGTGAGGTAACAGAGGCTTGAGAACAATGTACGCACATGGCCAGCATATGAGAAATGGGGCGCTGAAGTTCTGGTGCCTTGATTCCAAAGTCCATGCACTTTCTCTCACATTTCTAATACCTGGAAGGGGTTGTAAATTTCTACTATGAGTTTCACATCAACTATAACTTTAGTCCATGCTGTAGAGCCTCCTGTGGGGAGTGTTTGCCAGGCCCAAGACTTCAGGCCAAGTCCTTGCTCAGCATGTAAGTACTTTTAGCATCCAATGGGTATTTCCCCCACTGATGCTTCACTGTTTCCCGTTCCCTTACTCCCAAACTCTTTTGATTACAGGCAGTTTCAGAGTTAATCTTCCTACAGTCTCAAAAGTTGGAGTTCTGGAGCAGGGCTCCTTCCTGTGGCAGGCAGGCCCTGGGGCAGCCAAACCCCACACCCAACTCGGGTAGGACTCTGAGAAAGGGGGAGCCTTCAAGTAGAGTTGGGGAAAATTCATCCCAAATTTCCCCAATTGGGAATCTAACATTTCACCTCAGATGATGTTGCCAAACGTGGAAATGGCATTCCATTTTGGAAAATCTGTCTTCCTCACCCGTGCCAGGCATGGTTTCTGTGTGATAACCAAAGGACCCTACACTGTAAAAAAAAGAGAAGCAGGGACTGAGCACTAAGGTGGGCACCTGGCTTCCTTCCAAAGAGGAGGAAAGAATAGGCTATATATTGCCAAGGTGGAGGAAGGAAAGTTCAGCGATGGGAGAGGAAAGCACCCCTTAGGTTCTTGTCGAATTGACCAGTTAAAATAGACTCTTGCTGTCTCATGTGGACCTTTGGAAGGAAACAAACCTAGGTTGTCATTTTGAGTAAATACGAATATAAAATGAGACAAATTATGGTTTGAATTTTCCAATTCAATCATGTATGTGTATGACATATGTTGCATTTGAATGGACTTTGTTTGCCCTGTCAGTGTCAATATTTTTCTCCACAAAACAAAATCTAAGACTGTTGGATTGATAAATGTCACTTATTCACTCCAGAAAATCCTAGAAATCATAACCTCCAGATTATCATTTCTGTATCATCAACAAGGAGGCTCTAAGGATCAAGAGAGCTACCGGGTGGGCTCCATGGGTGAATGCAGCACTCAGAGCCTAGGAAAAAGATTTCTGAGGGCAGAAGAAGATGCTCAGCACATCAGACAATGAGATAGATGAAGGGTCTAAGGTTTCAAGATCAGAAGACTCTGTAGAGTACCATTAGAAGACTCAGTAAAGCATCATCACCTGAGCCCAGCCATGACTGGCTGACCATCCCTTCACCGATATTTGTGCTCCTCTGAGTGGGGAAGAGGCAAAATATGTTGTTGCTGTTGGCATAAGCACCATACGGGGGTCTCCCTACAAGACTGCAGTAAAGCTTCCTTCCGTTCTCTTGTCTTCTCCAACTACCTGTGTGACAGAACAGGTACTTTATTTCATGACTTTAACAATTTCACTAACAAGAGATGGTGAGAGGCAGAGAAGTGAAGTCAGGTCTCCAGAGATTGGCCCAGAAATGCATTCACAGTGAGGGGCAGCTTCAAGAGCTAGGGCAGCTGTGGTAACATATTCTAGTAGAGTGGAAGTAGGGAGGGCACAGTCTTCAGTGCAGGGCAAAGCCAGCAGAGATGGGAGCAGAGCCTAGAGCTCAGGTGGTCCTTGCTGCTCCCTTTATGGCCTCGAGGACATCTGTTGGAGTTTCTCTAAAAGGGTTTTGGAATTCTCAGTCCCAGACTCTCTCCCTGCATGTCTTCACACTCACAGGAACAGGAATCCTGGCTATGAGCAAGCCTTGCAAGGGCAGCAACCATGCTATCCTCATCAACCATGCTCAGCCCTGGCAAAGTCAGGTGAATATGCTCCCAGACTGGGATCTGGTTCAGGTGTGAAAAGGATCCCTTTGTAACTGGCTCAGGCCTCTTGGGCCCCAGACAAAGCAGGTGTTTGCCCAGCCTCTCAACAAGGGTGGGTTTCTGAAGACAGTGAAGAGCCTTCCTGCTTTGATTGTGTCTAATCCAGGTTCTGCGGAACCATGGTCTTCACCTCTGTTTTCAAGTGGGCTGTCTGCTGGGAACTCTTCTAGGACCTGAATGTTGACCTTCCTCTTTCAGTGTTTCCAGGGCACCTGTGTATGTGCCCAAGCCAGTGAACCATTATGCGAGGAAAAACAGAACATCTTCTTCATCTCTGGAACTCTAGAGCTGTGCTATTTAGCATGGTAGCCACCAGCCAGATGAGCCTGCTTCTGTGTCATCAAGCCCTCTTTCAGGTGTCCATCAACTCTAGGTGCCGGTGGCCACCATGTTGGATGGTGCAGAGAGAATACCTCCACCATCCTGGACAGTGTCCTGGGCAGATGCTTTGAGTCCAGCACAACTTTCAGAAAGGGAGAGTAGCAACCTCCATATGATTTATTTCCTCTTTCGGTCTCTCTCTCTCTCTAAGACTTTATTTATTTGACAGAGAGAAACACAGCAAAACAGGGAATGGGAGAAGGAGAAGCAGGCCTCCCACTGAGCAGGCAGCCCAATGTGGGGCTCAAACCCAGGACCCCGGGATTATGACCTGAGCTGAAGGCATACGCCCAACAACTCAGCCACCCGGGCGCCACTTTTGGTCTCTTTTTAATTCTCTCTTTTAGTCATAAGCTTCTTTTATAGCTCTTCCCCATTCCTTCCTTCATGACTCTCACCCTGAAGGATCTGGTCTCATCCGACAGCTAAGGTCACTGGATCTTCAGCGTTCATAAAATCTCCCTACAGACCCTCTCACACACTTTCCTAACACTGTCCTGGTTTCTGAATGCCAAGCTACATTCTAATGTGTTGAGTAACCCTGCATGCCAAGGTAGCAGGGCTGGGAGTCAGAAGAGCTGGGCCCACCATGCTGGAGTGGCCACAGGAGTGCTGACTCTTCCCTGGGCACTCCCTACACAGGAAATTTCCTGCATTTGGTGGCTCTGGACATGCATGATTGTTTTCTTCCTTTCAGCTCTCAATTTCTTTCCAGCAGGAGTCTGCTTCCAGAAATTCTCTTGTCATGGACTCTAGACAAAGGATTGAAGAAGTAAAAGAGCATGAAAAAGTAGAGGAAATGGGCATGTGGAACAGGTGCACAGAGGAAGCAGAGAAGGCAAGTAAATTCACATATACTTTGTTGCTTTCCTATGTTTTTATTACCACTGCATAAGAATTTTTTCTTAATTGAAAGGCACAGGCACAGTTTGGTGGTTGTGCTAGAAAGAAAAATCCTTACCAGGGCAAAAGAGAAGCACTCCAGGAAGCTGCTCACTGTTGAAATGCAGCTTTCACGACAGGACTGTCTTGAGTGGAGGGCTGGGCAGAAAGAAAGGGTCATCTTTCTACTCCTGTTCCATGAAACCTGAGACAACCAGCTCAGGTTGTCATTATTTCCCTGTCCAGGCAACCTGACCCTGAAAGCTGCCCTGCCCATCACCCAGGTGAAATGGCTCTGTGTGTTGACACATCACACCCTCAGCACAGAGCAGCAAACAGGCCTCAGTACCTTGTGACCCCTGGGCATTCTGGGGCTCAAGGTCATTTTCCCAGGGCCTGAGAGGCACCTACACATCCACCCTGCTGAACCCCTCTTCCATCTATTTCTGTGACCCCTATAGATTCCTGCTTGTGCTACAGGTTCTGTCACTGCTCATTTGAGTGCCCAGCCTGGGCCTCAGAGGAGCTGGAGCTTGCCCACTGCAGGGGGCTTCTTCTTTTGTTTTTGTTTTTGTTTTTGTTTTTGCAGGGGGCTTTAATCAGCCATGAGGAAACAACAGAGCTGCCTCTCAGCTACTCCATAAACACTCCTATCTCCCAAGTCAACTAATGTAGGACCAGTTATTTCCTTCCTGAATTTTGTGGACTTGGAATGCATTTTGGTGAATCTTCTTTGTATTTAATCTTGGAAGTCCTATATTTTTAATTTAAAATCAATTAATTAACATACACTATCTATATTAAGCAATATTTCCTACCAATGATTTTAAAAATATGTTAACCTTAAATAGAAAGCATCCCAAACCAAGAAAGCTCTTTAATTATTATGAGGCAATTACCCTAGTAACTGCCACTGAGGTCATTCTCTCTCTCATAGACTTTTAGTCATGCAAAGTCACCATAGATTTTCTGTTAACCATCTGTCCTTACATTCTTTCAAGGCATTTCTTGTCCTAAGTTTGGTCATCCCTCTTCAAGGGGTCATGAGAATAATATTGCCTAAGTTCTTGCATGATGACTTGAATGCCAAGACTTTTATTCTGTATAAGTCAGGTTTTCTAGCTAGAAAATCCATGGCTCACTGTTTCTTCTGTTCAGTGTCTTTCAATACATTACTCCATTTTCTTGTGATACAAAATATGGCTCTCAGGAATGTGGATGACATTCTCATTTCCCTTTCTTTATATGTCATTTGCTCTTTTTTCCTAGATGCCCAAGGATTTCCCTTTTCCTTGTTTTAATTAAATTTTACATTAAATTTAATTTTAATTTGATTTTCTCTCAATGATTTTATGAGACTACGTCTTGCCATTTGTCATTCTGAATCAGTACTCAGGGTGCTCTGTTGATATACAGTTTGAAAGCACTACTGTGTTTCCAGGAAACTTTCTGTATTTTTATTTTAACACTTTTAGTCTTTGCTTTGTTTTTCTCACAGGTACTCCAATTATTCATTTTCTCTCCTTAGCCTCACATTTTGTCATTTTCTCTCAAATCTTGTACTCTCTTGCTTAGTTTCTTTTTTAGGATTTTCCTCTTCTTGCTTTCCATTCTCATACAACATCGTCTGCTGCCTTGTGCTTACTAGTTTACATTTCATTTATGAAGCGATGTTTCAATATGCTGCTGCTTCTTCCCTGAGGCCTGTTCTTTCATCACTGAGTTTTTCTAACTCTAATTTATGGTGTCATTTAATATCCTGTATAATTTCCTTAATGCCTTTCTCTTCATTTTTTAAAAAAGCACACTAAAATAGATGAAGTCCGTCAAGAAATGATGCTTTCATTCTCTGCAGTGGCGCTATTCTAAAGTTACTCCTCTTTCCTCTTACAGCCCTACTGCCTGGGATTTGAAAGCACTATTTTCTGTCACTAAACTTGTTTTCTTGGATTTGTGGAAAGCAGTGTGACTTAAAGAGATCTGCTAGCCTCACAGAGCTCTTTCTCTCCTACTGTTGCTGTGAAGTGCTAAAAAAACCATGGAAGCTTGTTTCTGGAGATTTTCCAGCTGTGTCCCCCTAACCCTCATTCATAGGGCTCTGCTCTTTTGCTACTTCTACTGCAACTGTCCTTCTCTATTTTGGTTCTGTTCTTTAATGTAGTGAATAGCCTGTACAACTTGGAAGGGACAACTGCCTTCATCTTCCCCAAATCTATAGCTACTCCTTTACATGGTTATCTATTTTCAGATTCATTTAACTTTAAAGTGATTTTTAATTATATACATGTTTTCTAATTATTTCATTTTAGAATTTCTTTTAGGTTTATTTTTATTAAGTACTTTATTCTTATACTTATTGATTTTTAGTTTTTCATTTATTTTAGTCATGGGTTTTCTTTTATTTTTTTTTAAACTTATTTTGAGTCTTTTGATTTTAGAGTCGTCAATGTTCATTTCATTTATTTTATTTTAAAAAGTAGACTAGATTAACTTATATGGCAAATATAATCTTCTCTGCTAGGTTTTTGGGGAAAAAAAAAAAAGATAAAAGATCCCAGCTCAATGAAGCTTATGGTCTTAGGCATACTTCTCTGTCATACTGTGTTAGGAGGTAGATGCTCCATGATATGGGGAAAGAAGGCCATCCTATCTTGCCAAACTGAGCATTAGACAATTTGCATTACAGGCCAGGGCAAGGATAGGTGGGGTTCTAGTATTTTCAGTGCACCATACTCAGGAAGAGCCTCTTCCAGAGTAGGGCTGGATGATAGAGAGTCCAATCTTGGCCACACTTGCCAGGAACGTCCCCTTGACAACAATCAGCTGAGTTCAAGATGAAAGACTGGCATCCTTCCTCTTGCAAGAGGATGCTGTAAACCTCAAACTGGGGGACAGAGCCCTGTGTCCTTGGCTACAGCTATCTGGACTGGAATTTATTTCATGCTGATCTGGGGATGGTGAAGAAAAAAAGTAGGTTGTGGTTCAAGTGTCACAGACTTTTACTGTTCTTACTAAGTTTTTGTAGGTTCTCTTGAATACATTTTCCTTCATTTGCTATATGTCCATAAGACCATTGCTATACCCTTTCATTAAAAAAAAAAAAAATCATCTTCACTATTTTCACTGGAGAGTTGGTCAAGAGAGCCATGCTGTAAGTGATAGTCCTAGCTGTAGTTTTGAGGTTATCTGTTATTCAGCAAGTGATAACAGATATAATGGCAATGAATATTTAAAAGTTAACAGATGCAAGGAAATGATTAGAGGTATATGAAATGTTTGACATTTATGAAGTCTGAAATCTTTGTCCATTTCTACTTTATCTTATATCTTCTGGTTACTTCATGAGCTTTGTTTCCTTTCATGGTTGGTTCTGTTTGACCATATTCTGGTTTTTATTCTTGGCAAAACAAATTACAGTGAATTCCTTACACCAGGAATGAATGTACCCTCCTTTAGAGCAACTCAGCATTGTGTCAGCCAGGAGGCTGGAGCCCTATCAGTCACAGACCACCTCAAATGACATTCATACCTTGATGTTGGTTGACAGATGCCTAGCTCATCAAACTGCAAGGGCTCATCTACCCGTTCCTTTGCTTTCTCCTTTCCACTCTTTCCCTGCATGCTCCTGGGCTTGAGGAGACCAGTGTGTCTTATCTTGTTAGGCTCTTTGGGATCCTGGTGTAATATGAGGAACATTTCCTATAAAATTCTTGATATGGTTAATTTTATGTATTGACCTATTTGGTTCACAGTGTCCAGATATTTGGTCCAACATTATTATAGATATTTCTGTGAAAGAGTGTATTTTGGATATGATTAATACTTAAATCAGTGGACTTTGAGTAAAGCATAGGTCTTTCCGTAATGCAAGTGGCCCTCACCTCATCAGTCAAAGGCCTAACTACAACAAAAGACAAACTGTCCCAGAGGAAGAAGGTTATTATACCAGCTGACCACTCCAAACTTGAACTGTAATATTCTCTCTTCATAGGTCTCCAGCCTAACAACCTTTGAACTTTGTGTTAAAATACCTGTGGGATTTTTAACTTATGGAAGTGACTGCATGATGATACAAAGATGCAAATGACATTCAGGAATTTTTGTTACTTGCATTTCCCAGGAAGAAGAGGAGGCATGCCACTTCACACAGGTAATGAAACACCAGTTTGGTCAGGAGACAGAAGTAGGAGTGAGGTGAAGCATAACCCAGAGCCTTTACTGTGGTTTCCATAAACAAAGCAAGGCAGAGCAGGGGAAACAGTCTAGGATTGGCCAGTTTGAAAAATGTCAACCGGCTCTAGGCTATAAGGGTGGTTTTTATTTGTCTGACACCTACCTTTGCAGTGATTTAGAATAAGAGAACTATTGGTTTCATTGGATGAGAGTGAGATAAAGGAGGTGTTAAGGTAAGGCCTTGGGATTGGTTGGTTTGTATATGAAAGGTATGTTACCAGTTGGTTATTATCTTCATGAATAGAACAGCTCTCCTTGCCAACCTCTAGTAAGATGTCTGGTCACCATAAAATAAAGAAAATTAAAAATATGATTAATATAGTCTTGAATTGCAATATCAGCTTTTCCAAGGTCTGAGCCTGCCAGCCCACCCTACAGTTTTTGCATTTGTAATCTCCATAATCATGAGCCAATTCCTTAAAATAAATTTCCTCCTCCCCCGACTCAATGTATAGATAGATATTGACATAGATACATATCTCATATATTTGTGTATAGATATCCAATTTGTTCTCTGAAGAACCCAGATAATAAGCTTCCTTCCTGCAGCCTCTGCAGATATCTCCTGAAGCCCAGTTATGAACTCCAAGAATATCCTTGTAGCATAAAGAACATTGGGAATCAGATATTCTGATTATACTCCAGTTGCAGGCTTTCTCTCAGAATTTGGCCTATCAGATCCCTGCTATTTTTCTACCTCTTCAATACCTTTATGAAGATTTTTTAAGACTTTATTTTTTCTTTGTTGTGCCTTTTTAAAAAAGATTTTATTTATTTATTTGACAGATGGAGATTACAAGTAGGCAGAGAGGCAAGCAGAGAGAGAGGAGGTAGCAGGCTTCCTGCTAAGCAGAAAGCCTGATGTGGTGCTCCATCCCAGGACCCTGAGATCATGACCTGAGCTGAAGGCAGAGGCTTAACCCACTGAGCCACCCAGGTGCCCCTTTTTTGTGCCTTTTTATTGAAATTCTAGTTAGTTAACATATAGTGCAATATTAGTTTTAGGTATACAATACAGAGATTCAGTACTTCAATATAACACCCTGTGCTCATCACAAGTGTCCTCTTTAATCCCTATTAGCCATTTAACCCATGACCCACCTCTCCTCTGGTAACCATCTATAATGGTTTGTTCTATTTTGTTTGCCCTCTATTATTGAGTACCTCTCTATATAAGATTTTATTTTTAAAGTAATCTGTATGCCTAATGTGGGGCTCAAATTCACAACCCCAACATCAAGTGTTGGATGCTGAAAGAGTGTCCAAGATGGAGGAAGAGTAAGAGACCTTAGTTTCTTCTAGTCCCAGGAATTCTACTAGATAGTTATCTAAACATTCTGTACACCTATGAGCTTAACCTGAGATCTAAGAAAATAATAGCTATAACTCTAGACATAGAAAAGTGATCACTTTCTGTAAGGTAGGAGCTGTGGAGAAGTGAATCCCAGATAATATATGGGAAGATAGACTGTGGAGGGAGGGATCCTCTGTCAGATGGCTACCAGTAAGTGATATAGTGGTGGAGCACAAAATTAGAACTTTTAAAGTTTGCATTGGTGAAGGACATCACTCAGGCTGCTAAGCGGGGGAAGGACCCTCGTTGGGACAGTGTGGTCTCAGGATGCTCGGGGTCACAGGAAGAATAGGGGTGCCTGAGTGGGGTAAAGATCCCAGGCATTGGAGTGGGAAAGCTGGCTTCAAAGAATGAGCCCAGGAGCAGGCTCTCAACTCAAGTGCCTACTGTGGTGCAGTCAGGCCACTTCTCTCTGAGTAGATGCCCAAAAAGCTGAATAACTGGCAAGACCCCCATGTCCTTCCCCAGGAGGAAAGTCTCAGGAGGGCCACAGGAGTCTGTAGAGTTTGGAGACTCAGAATGGGGGCGTGGGCCTGAGATAGAAACACTTGCTCCCAGGCCAGTGAGCATCGAGTGTGGCTGGAGACCATGGAGACAGGTGTGACTGACTGTTTTTCTCTGAGGGCTCACTAAGGAGTGAAGCCCCAAACTTTTGGCTCTGGGGTCAGACATTGGGAGGACATCCTTTTCATTCTCTTCCTATAAAGCTGCACAGAAAGCCTTCAGGGATCAAAAACCACATAAAACAAACTGCAGCAGATTAATTAGCCTGGGCCCTGGCAAGGGTGGTACAATTCCCTGTGGAGCAAAGACACTTGAGAGTCAGTGCAACAGGCCCCTCTCCCAGAAGATCAGCAAGAACACACAGCCAAGACCAAGTTTACCAATGACTGAGAACTGCAAAACTCCAGGGCTAGGTTAATATAGCACAGAGAATTCATGGCTTTCCCCCCATGGTTCTTAAGTCTTTCAGCTTTAATTTTTTTTCATTTCTTTCCTTTTTCAACCAAATTCTTATTTTATCAACTCCTTCCTCCCCCCTGCCGCCACCTCCCCCATGGCAGCAAAGCAAGTTCATTGAGCAATAGCAAAATGATAGTACTTTGAAGGGGACCTAACAGGGTTGCCCTTATTAACTCCTTAAAATCTTTTTTTTTATTTTCATTTTTAGTTATACTCTGTCCCTTCATTGTATTTCATCTTTTTTTTAATATATGTTTCTTTCTTTACAATTTTGGAATTCAGTTGCTTCTAATAGACCAAAATACACCCCAAATCTAGTGTACAGTTCTGTTCTATTCATCTGTCAGATCATATTTTTTTATTGTTTTTTTTCTTTCCTTATTCTTTTTTTTTGTTTGTTTGTTTTTATGGGGTTTTTAAATTTTTTTGCTAAAGTCTCTCTTTTTTTAAAGACTTTATTTATTTATTTGACAGAGAGAGAGAGATCACAAGTAGGTAGAGAAGCAGGCACAGAGAGATGGGGAAGCAAGCTCCCTGCTGAGCAGAGAGCCCAATGTGGGGTTTGATACCAGGACCCTGAGATCATGACCTGAGCCAAAGGCAGAGGCTTAACCCACTGAGCCACCCAGGCACCCCTTGTTAAAGTCTTTTTAAATGTTCATCTGTACATCCATGTTTTATCCTTTCAATATATTTAGTTTATTTAATCCTATTTTGGATATACAAGTTTTTCTTTCTTTACAATTTTGAGATGTAGTTTCTTCTAATGAACTGACCAAAATACACTCAGGCAATAGTGTATTCCTCTGTCCCGTTCACCTGTCTGTCTATATCCCTTTTGTTTTTAGTGGGGGTGATGTTTTCTCTTTTGTTTTTCTTGTCTTTTAATTTCTATTTTTATAATTATATTCTATCCTTTCTTTGTATTTAACCTATTTTTATACATGTATGTTTTTCTTTTTTTTACACTTTTGAGTTCTAGTTTTGAGTTCTTTTTTTGAGTTCTAGTTTTGAGTTCTAGTTTTATACATACAGATTCCAATGTCTTTCTCTATTCTGTTCACTTGTCTGATTATATTCTCTCTTTTTTTTTTCTTTTCCTTGGCTTTAGGTCTCATCCGATTTGTTTAGTGAATTTTGAAATCTCTGGGGATATTGTTGCCATTTAGTGTTTTGCTCTCCCATTCTTCTATTTTCTGGATAGAATGAAAGATGGAAAATTTCACCTCAAAAAAGAGAACAAGAGACAGTACTGACTGCCAGGGGCTTAATCAATATGGACATAATTAAGATGTTGGAACCAGAGTTCACAATAATGATTATAAAGTTAGTTGCTGGCTTTGAAAAAAAAACACAGAAGGCAGTAGAGGATCCATTTCTGGTGAAATAAAAGAACTAAAATCTAACCAAGTCAAAATTTAAAAGGCTATTAATAAGATGCAATAAAAAAGTGGAGGCCCTAACTGCTAAGATAAAAGAGGAAGAAGAGAGAATTAGTGATGCAGAAGACCAAATGATGGAGAAAAAAAGATGCTGAGAAAAAGAGAGATAAACAACTACTGGATCATGGGGGGAGAATTCGAGGGATAAAGTGATATGATAAAGCAAAGCAATATTAGAGTAAATGGGATCCCAGAAGAATAGGAAAGGGAAAGAGTAGAAGAAGGTACACTGGAGAAAATTATAGTGGAGAACTTCCCTAATTTGGGGAAGGAAACAAGCATCAAAATCCAAAAGGCACAGAAAACTCCCCTAAATATCACTAAAAATAAGTCAACACTCCCATCGTATAATAGTAAAACTTAAAAATCTCAGAGACAAAAAGAAAATAATGAAAGCAGCTCAGAACAAGAGGTAGTTAACCTACAAGGGTAGAAACAGACTGGAAGCAGACCTATCCACAGAGACCTGGCAGGCCAGAATGGACTGGCATGGTATATTCAGGGTGCTAAATGAGAAAAATACAAAGCCAAGTATACTTTATCCAGCTAACATGTCATTCAAAATAGAAGGAGTGATTTAAAAAAAAAAAAAAAAGAAGAAGAAGAAGAAGGAGAAGAAGAAGAAAGAAAGAAAGAAAGAAAGGAAAACCTTCCAGGACAAATAGAAACTTAGTACTATAACTTAGTACTAAGTACTAAACTTAGTACAACATAGTACTAAAGAATTTATGATCACGAAACAGCCCTACAAGGAATATTAAAAGGAATCCACTAAGAAAAAAAGACCCCAAAAATAACATAGACCAGAAAGAACAGAGACAATATAGAGTAAAAGCCACTTTACAGGTAATATAATGATGCTCAATTCATATCTTTCAGTAGTTATTCTGAATGTCAATGGACTAAATGCCCCAGTCAAAAGACACAAGGTATCAGATTGAAAAAACAAAAAAACAAAAAACAAGACCCATCAATGTGCTGTCTGCAAGAGACTCATTTTAGACCCCAAAACACCTCCAGATTTAAAGTGAGGGGGTGGAAAATCATTTATCATGCTAATGAACATCAGAAGAAAGCTGGGATGGCTATCCTTGTATCAGATAAATCATATTTTAAAACAAAGACTATAATAGAGATGAGGAGGGATAATATATCATAATTAAAGGGTCTATCCAACAAGATCTAATGATTGTAAATATTTATGCCCCTAACATGGTATGAGCCAAAATATAATGCAATTAATAACAAAATCATAGAAATACATCAATAATAATACAATAACAGTAGGGGACTTTAACACACCCCTCACTGCAATAGACAAATCATCAAAGCAGAAGACCAACAAGGAAATAAGGGCTTTGAATGGCACATTGAACCAGATGGACTTCAAAGATATATTCAGAACATTCCATCCTAAAGCAATAGAATAGACATTCTTCTCAAGTGCACATGGAACATTCCCTGAAAGAGATCAAATAGTGGGTCACAAATCAGGCCTAAACCAGTAACAAAAGACTGAAATCAGTCCCTGCATATTTTTGGACCATGAGCTTTGAAACTGGAACTCAATCACAAGAAGAAATTTGAAAAAAAAATACAAATACCAAAAAAAAAAAAAAAATACAAATACAAATACAAATAGCATCCTACTAATGAATGGATAGGTCAACCAGGAAACTAAAGAATTTTTAAAAATCATGGAAACAAATGAAAATGAAACAACTGTTCAAAACCTTTGGGATGCAGCAAAGATAGTAAGAGGGAGGTATATAGCAATACAAGCCTTTCTCAAGAAATAAGAAAGGTCTCAAATACATAACCTAACCTTACATCTAAAGGAGCTGAAGAAAGAATAGCAAATAAAGCCTACACCCAAGAGGAGTAGAGAAATAATAAAGATTAAAGCAGAAATTGATGAAATATAAACCAAAAGAACAGCAGAACAGAGCAATGAAACTAGAAATTTGTTCTTTGAAAGAATTAATAAGACTGTAAATCCCTGGGGCACCTGGCTGGTTCAGTGGGTTAAAGCCTCTGCCTTCGGCTCGGGTCATGATCCCAGGATCCTGGGTTCGAGCCCTGTGTCGGGCTCTCTGCTAGGTGGGGAGCCTGCTTCCTTCTCTTTCTCTCTGCCTGCTTCTCTGACTACTTATGATCTCTGTCAATAAATGAATAAAATTAAAAAAAAAAAAAAGACTGTAAATCCCTGGCCAGACTTATCAAAAAGAAAAGAGAAAGAACCCAAATAAAATCATGAGTGAAAAAGTAGAGATCATAACCAACATTGAAGAAATACAAATAATTATGAGCAACTATATGCCAACAAATTAGGCAATCTGGAAGACATGATGGTTGCAGTCCCAGAGATGCATGAGCTACCAAAACTGAAACAGGAAGAAATAGAAAACCTGAACACACCTATAACCAGCAAGGACATTGAAGCAGTAATCAAAAATCTCCAAACAAACTAGAGCCCAGGGCCAGATGGCTTCCTGGGGGAATTCTCCCAAACATTTAAAGAAGAAATAATATGTATTCTTCTGAAGCTGTTGCAAAAAAATAGAAATGGGAAGAAAACTTCCAAACTCTTCCTATGGCCAGCATTACCTTTTTAAAAAATATTTTATTTATTTATTGAGAGAAAGAGAATGAGAGAGAGAGAGGGAGAGAGAGAGCACAAGAGGGAGCAGAGTCAGAGGGAGAAGCAGACTCCCTCCTGAGCTGGGAGCCTGATGCACAACTCGATCCTGGGACTCCAGGATCATGACCTGAGCTGAAGACAGATGCTTAACTGACAGAGCCACCCAGTCTCCCTTGTATCCAACATTACCTTGATCCCAAAACCAGACAAAGACCCCACCAAAAAGGAAAATTACACACCAATATCTCTGATCAGCTTGGATGCAAAAATTCTCACCAAAATACTAGCCAATAGGATCCAACACTACCTTAAATGGATTATTCACCATGACCAAAAGGGATTTATTCCTGGGCTTCAAGAGTGGTTTAACATCCACAGATCAATGTGTTACATTACATAAATTTTTAAAAAAGGACAAGAATCAGAAGATCCTCTCAATAAGTGCAGAAAAAAAAATTGATAAAGTACAGCATTCTTTCTTGATTAAAACTGTTCACAGTGCAGGGATCGAGGGAACATGCCTCAATATCATAAAAGCCACATATGAAGCCTACAGCAAATGTCATTCTCATAGGGGAAAAACTGAGAGCTTTTCCACTAAGGTCAGGAACACAGCAAGGTTGGATGTCCATTACCACCACTGTTGTTCAACATAGTACTAAAAGTCTTAGCCTCAGCAATCAGACACCAAAATGAAGTAAAAGACACCCAAATCAGCAAAGAAGAAGTAAAACCATCATTCTTTGCAGGTGACGTGATACTTTATGTGGAAAACCCAAAAGACTCCACCCACAAATTGTTAACTCAACAGGAATTCAGCAAAGTGGCAGGATATAAAATCAATGCACAGAAATTAGTTGCATTCTTATGTATTAACAATGCGACAGAATAAAGAGAAATGAAGGTGTCATTCTGACTTAAAATTGCACAAAAACCATTAGATACCTAGGAATAAGCCTAGCCAGAGACAAAGGATCTGTACTCAGAAAACTATAGAACATTTCTGAAAGAAATTGAGGAAGACACAAATAAATGGAAAAACATTCTGTGCTTATGGATTGCAAGAACAAATACTGTTAAAATGTCTATGCTACCTAGAGCAATCTACAATTCAATGCAAGATCTATCAAAACATCATCAGCTTTATCACAGAGCTGGAACAAATAATTCTAAAATTTGTATGGAACCAGAAAAAAACCCTGAATAGCCAAAGGAATGTTGAAAAAGAGAACCAAAGCTGGAGGAATCACAATTCCAGACTTCAAGCTCTAGTATGGTATTGACAAAAAACAGACAAACAGACCAATGGAACAGAATAGAAAACCCAGAAATTGACCCCCAATTCTATGGTCAACTAATCTTTGACAAAGCAGGAAAGAATGTCCAATGGAAAAAAGACTGTCTCTTCAACAAATGGTATTGGGAAAATTGGACAGTCAACATGCAGAGGAATGAAACTGGATCATTTCCTCACACCCTACACAAAAATAGCCTCAAATGGATGAAAGACCTACATGTGAGACAGGAACCCATCAAAATCCTGGAGGCAAACATAGGCAGCAACCTCTTTGATCTTGGCCCCAGCAACTTCTTGCTAGACACATCTCCAAAGACAAGGGAAACAATGGCAAAAATGAACTATTGGGACTTCATCAAATTAAAAAGCTTTTCCCCACCAAAGGTTTCAGTTGAGAAAACCAAGAGACAATTAACAGAACGGGGGAAGATATATACAAATGTCTTATCAGATAAAGGGCTAATATCCAAAATCTATAAAGAACTTAACAAACTCAACACCCAAAGCATAACCTGCTCAAGAAATAGGCAGAAGACATGAACAGACATTTCTCCAAAGAAGACACACAAATGGCCAACAGACATATGAAAAAATTCCCCACATCACTCAGCCTTGGAAATACAAATCAAAACCACATGGGAGATACCACCTTACACCTCTCAGAATGGCTATAATTAACAGGTCAGGAAACAACAGATATTGGTGAGGATGCAGAAAAGGGGAACCCTCTTAAACTGGTGGCAGAATGCAAGCTGGAGCAGCCACTATGGAAAACAGTATGGCGGCTCCTCAAGAAGTTGAAAATAGAGCCACACTATGACCCAGCAATTGCACTGTTGGGTATTTACTGCAAAAATACAAATGAGTGATCTAAAGGGGCATGTGGACTCCACTGTTTATAACAGCAAGGTCCACAATACCCAAACCATGAAAAGAACCCAGATGTCCGTTGAGGGATGAATGGATTAGGATGTGGTGGTATATACAATGGAATATGATGCAGCCTTCAAAAAATTGAAATCTTGGCATTTGCAATGACATGGATGGAACTAGAGCATATTATGCTAAACGAAATAAGTAAATCAGAGAACGACAACTTTCATATGATCTCATCGATATGAGGAATTTAAGAAAAAAAACAAAACAAAACAAAGGATTATAGGGGAAGGGAGGAAAAAATAAATAAGACAAAACCAGAGAGAGAGACAGACAAACCATAATAGTCTCCTAATGATAGGAAACAAACTTATGGGTTGCTGGAGGTTAAGAAGCGGGAAGGGGTGAAGTAACTGGTGACAGACATTAGGGAGGACATGTGATGTAATGAGCACTGGATAGTATATAAGACTGATGAATCACAGTTCTCTACTGCTAAAACCAATAATACTTTATATGTTCATTAATTTAAATTTAAATATGTAAAAAATAAAAGTGTTGTATACTCCACTTACTGTGCCATACAAGTGTCCCATGAAGATTTTTTTAATGATTTAGTGAAAACATTCAATTAATTTTTTTAAGCATTAGAATGGGGTTTAGAAATCTAGACCTCCCTATAGCAGGTACTTCTTGTTTGTCCCTCCAGGCAAACTCTCCACCCGTCCCAGTACTTCTGTGGGATGGAATTGGGAAGAAGAAAGGTCTGACAGGCTCCTGTGCTCACTGGCTACATGGGTTCAGCCAGTGGAGAGCCTCAGCTAAAGAACTGAGGAAGGGATTACAGTGGTCACAGTGTTTATTTCCATGAAAACCCTATTTGTGAGTTTTCTTCACTTAGTTGTATCCCTCAGCTGCTGATCCCTGCTCCTCATTCTCCCTACCCTGTCCCTTAGGGCTGGCAGTGGTGGGGTGGTGGGAACAGTAGGGGAGGGGTGAAAAGGGCAATGGGGATTGACAAAAGCTCTGTTGCTCCTGCTTATGCCAGGCTACTGAACCAGCTTCCTCTTCTCCATATACCCCATCATACTTTGATAATTAGTTCTTTGATAAAGAAATTCCACAAATGATCCTACCATAAGTGTGACAACTCCCAAGTCTATACTTCTGTAATGTCCACAGAAAATAGCAATTGCACGCCTCTCTGATCTGTGTTTATCCTGTTATTTACCTAATCTATTGTGCCCTTTAATTCAACCATTCTATTTTTCATATGCAATATTTTGACTTGGTTCTTTCCTGTGGTTTTCTTGGGTCTTATTGCTAGTGATATTTTCCTATATCCAGAAGGAGAGATTTATTGTGTTTATTACTTTTCTGGAGTCTGTCTCTTCCACTATTTTTATTTCAAATAATATGTAATGTTCATTCTGTTGTATGTCTTAGGTGGTCTTCATATTTCACAGGTATATAGTAATTTTTGCATGTGTGCTCACATTCCCAATGGGTTAGCAGCTACTCTGTCACTGTTTGGTACTGTGCATCAGAGAAGGACAGAAGTCCTTGTTAGGTCCCCCCAAAAATGGGTACCCCAATAATGGGTCCGTGATTAAAGGAGGAAGACTGATACAAAGCGAAGGTCAAGAAAAGCTTTATTTCATGCCAAGCATCAAGAATCAGACCGATCATCAAACAGACCGGTTGGGGACGCCCCTTACAGAGGACAACCCCTCCCTGCTTTCCAGACAAACTTTATAGAGCAAAGGCCATGTGGTTGGGCCTGGCCACACACAGGTGGCGAATTGAATTACAATTCACCCCACAGTATCCATGGAAACTAGCCTATCACCTTGGTAGCTAGGAGATAGTGTAAGGGCGTACTTAGCCAGAGCGAGCCATTTTGTTGTTTATGCAGTAAACTTGAATTGAACCTGCCCCTTCCCCCAAGAGGAAAGCACTTAGAAACAGAATTGGTGAAATATGGCCGAATAGCCCCCGATAATGGAGTCCAGATTCAAGGACGTGTCCAGCCAGATGGAAACGCCCAATCAAGGGAAAGCGCACGTATTACCTCCCTACCCGCCAAGGACATCTTCGGCCAGGTGGAGACATCCAATCAGGAAAGCACCTCCCTAACCACCCAAAAATGTGGGCCCTGCCTTTTGGGCGCCAATTCTGACCAGGGTGATAGGCTAGTTCAAATAACTACTATGGGGTAGAATGTAATTCAATTGGCTACCTGTGTGTAGCCAGGCTCAACCACATGGCCTTTACTCTATAAAAGTTAGTTTGTGAGGCTGGGGGCGGGGGAGTCGCCTCTTTGCAAGAGACGGCCCTGGTCGGTCAGTTAGATTCTCGATGCTTGGTGCAAAATAAAGCTTTGCTTGACCTTCGCTTTGTATCAGTCTCGTCCTTTTGTCTAAGGACCCTTTCAGTGGGGGCTCGTCCAGGATAAAATGGCGAGGACTGAGCCAGCATCAAAAAGCCTCCGGAGGTAAGATCTCAAGACCCCTTGAGATCTTATCTGTCTGTCTGTCTGTCTGTCTGTCTGTTTGTCTGTCCGTGGAGCTCCAGGGTAATAAAGCCCACCGGGGAAAAGCTGGACACAGCATAGCTCCCAGGGCTGGAGTGGATGCGGGGACGCCTCATCCCTCAGGGGGGATTGCCACGGGGTACGGGCCCTCCCAGACAATCAGGGGACCAAAAAAATCCCCAACATTGGGTGCATCTGGAGACCGAAAAAAATCCCCACCAGCAAGTACATCTAGAAGACTGAAAAAATCCCCACCAATGAGCGTATCAAGGGGACCGCAACCGTTGGGTTTACAAATACACATAAAAAAAACAAAAAAATTCCCCACTGGATCAATGGATGCTCATAGGGAACCAAAAAAATTCCCTACAGCGGCAGGTTAAAGGCCGCTGGGTCTGGTTATAGGGGGCCGGGTAACCCCTGTAGGGGCTGAAAAAAACCCCACCCAGGGCAGGCTCTGAATGAGGGCCGCTGGGTTTGTGGTTGTCTTTGTCTTGTCTTTTTGTTATCTGTTATTTGTTGTGTTTAAAGAAATGGGGCAAACAAAGTAAGTGGACTCTGATTTTCATCTCTCTGTTCCTCCTCATAGATGTGGGGCTTCTCCCTCCCTCATTTCATGTGTTAAGGGCTATAACTAGAGTCAACTGGGGTTAGTCTAACTCAAGACAAAGACTTTAAAAAATATTCCCAAGCAGCTGCCAAAAATTCCTTTGTTTCGGGGAAGTTCCTTGCCCTCTCTGGCCCGATGTGGACTGCCTAGCCCCCTCCCCCTTACTGGCGGTAAAGCATAATGTCTACTCCTCTGTTGAAGTTAATAAGCTTTAAAACTGAAAATCCTTTCTCTGCCTTCTGGTGGCACCTTGTTTCTTCTGTCTCCCCCTTCTCGTGCTTCTACACCAACATGTGTGTGGCCTGCATGACCAGCCTCTAGACCATGCACCACGGCTCCTTCTCTCTTCTCTGTCAAGGAGCAAAAAGAGCACCCTCTGGACCTAACACCCCCCACTCCAGATCCTCCCACCTATGTCTCGGGTAAACATTCAAAGTAAAGTGGGCCCAGGTGAAATGTAAATCAGTATTAAAACTAAGTTAAGTTTGTTGGTTTAATTAAAATAGACTTATCTTTTTAGTTATCAGCAGTAAATGTAAAACTTCAGAGTTTACTTAAGATCAAATAAGCTCTCATTATTTCTGTTAAAATCTGTTAAAATCTATTAGCAAAAAAATAACTAAACTGATGGTTAATTGTCTGTCTCAATGTTTTAATGGGTAATTGCTGAAATAGCTTTCAAAGTCTTTGGTAACCTAAAAGTTTAAAGTTTTGCTTGGATGACAATAAAATTATATAAAATTATAAAATTATAAAATTAAATTATAGACATCTAGGTCTAAACCAAATGAGATAAAATGCTAGAGCACTGGTTCTGAAACTAGGTTTGTGCTTTTAAAATCTGTTGGTAAACACGTTTTATGCTTAACTAATTCATAAATTGCCATCTAAAAAATTCTGTTGTAACAGTTCACAATTGGTTAATAACTGACTAGAGGTTAAGGTGTTTCTAAAAGTACAAAATTCTGCCAACTGTAAGACTGATAAAAATAAAAAAAAATATGTAAAAAAAGTAAAAAAAAAAAAGTAAAAAATATGTAATAAAGTATGTAAAAAAAGTAAAAATATATGTAATAAAGATTTAAGAAATGGGAATACATTTTGTTAAGGGTAAAAAAAGGTAATTTTGTCTTAAATAAGATAATGGTTTTAAAAAAATGGCTTGAGACAAAACCTAAATACAAAAAAAAAAAAAAAGTTGTAAAAGGTTTATAAAGGAAAATCTTCAAAAAAGGAATTTTAGATATGGTCAGGACAGACAAAAAAAAAAAAAAGCCTCCAAGGTGATTTAGCACTCTCCTGACCTGCCTCCACATAGATTATACTTACTTCCAAGTGAAAGGGTCATTTGGCCTTGAGAAATTAAAAAAACAGCCCAACCTTGAGGGACTACAAAAACACCCTGTTACCATCCTCCATTGCCTGTAACCATAAAAACTCACTCTTATTTATAAAAAATAAAAGGGGAGACTTTCAGGACAAATACAGGTCTTTGATATATTAAAATCCTGGAATGGAAACGGGTAAGAATTTCCAGAAATAAAAGCTGCATTTGAGCTAAACCAGAATTAGCAACATGGAAAGTAATATGGGACTAAATGAACTAAAAGATTATAGTGTTGTGTCTCTTAATGTTTTGTCTTATTTTAAACATTGCTGGTTCTCTAATGTTTGCTCTTCCAGACTAGGGATACTTTTTCTTAAATTATCTGTAACTTACAGAGAGGTAAAAGTATTGATTTGTAAACAACTCAAGGCATTCAACTTTTCTCTCTATCTGAACCCTCTGAAAATCAGAAGGTCTCAGTAAGTATTCTTTCTTCCATGGCAATCAGTCATTTGCATAAGTTCAATAAGAATCTGTTTTCCTTGTAACAGGACACTATTGGAAACTGGTTATTTTACCAAGGCTTTGACTGGGATGTCATATTTGAAAAGACTCAGATATGACCAAACAGTTTAAAGGAACTAAGGCTGATTTTATGATACCTGGAGCCGTAAAGCCCTTTGGAACTGTTGGCCTGATACCTTGCTTACAGAGTTCCCAGCAGCCTCACCAGGTGAGTAAAGAATGTCACTCCTTGGTAGGTGGAGAGCCTCCCAAAGAAGAATTCGCCCAAGTCGACAGGTATTACAGGCATGTCTGATGGCAAGTATGTGGCTTGGCTTCTGGCCTGGAGAGGCTACTAAAAGTTCAACCTAGAGATTCCTTATAAGAGTTCCAGCAAAGCAGATTCTAAAAGGTCTATATGATCACACTCACTGTTCTTGCTGAGCTCATGTAAATAATTAGGCCAAGTTTGTTAAAACTGGACTTGTTTTTCAAGTAAATTAGTCCTAATTTGGCTATCTCTGGAAATGAGGGTTATTTGAGAGAGAAAAATTATGTTTTAAAAACACACCTTTATGAATATTAAATTCTAGATTTGGTTGTCTTTAAATGTTTGTTTACCTAAGGTAGACAACTTGAGGCAAACTTCAGAGGAAGATTTAAAATATTTATAAAAATGGGTTAAACTAGACTATAAAGGGGACTGGGCTAAGACTAGGAAGAAATTAGTAAGCCAAATACATCAGGGCACTCATTTGGGGACACGCAAGCTTAAGGAGCTTATGGGCAAGCAGTTTCAGGTTTCTAAATTATGGTGTATGATTCAGGATATGGTTGATATGTTCAATGTCATGTGGTAAATGCGAAAAGAACTAAAATAAAAAGAGGGAAAAGAGAGGTTTGGGTTACCTCTTGCGATCAGGTCAGACAATGACCCTGCATTTATGAGTTCAGTCTCACAGGTATTGGCCAAAGCTATAGGCACTAATTGGAAACTACATTGTGCCTACTGGCCCCAGAGTTCCGGGCAAGTAGAGAGAATAAACTGGACTCTTAAGGTAACCTTGACAAAGCTAATTCTGGAGACTGGTGGTGGATAGGTGGCTCTCCTTCCTTTCACCCTCCTCACAGCATGATGTACACCCTATTTAAACAAGGTGACCCCATTTGAAATAATGTTTGGGAAACACCCTCACCCACTCTGCTCTTGGCTACAAGAGGTTGCCCTAACAAAAATAATTGGTCAGTCTGTACTCTAGTCACTGCAGGCATTACAGTCTGTCTAGCCCACACAGGGATCTGAACAGCCCACACTGAGACAGAGACAGAGCTGGAACCACATCCTTACCAACCCGGGGACTTGGTTTGAATATGTCACCACCAAGTGGGAAACTTGGAGCCTCGCTGGAAGGGACCTTTACTATCATCCTGACCACACCCACAGCAATGAAAGTAAAAGAATCTGGGCCTGGATTCATGCGGGTCACCTCAAGCAAACCAAGGATGAAGACGCCCCCCAGAAATGGAAGCTGCTGCCAATGGACCCTGTGGATCGTAGACTAAAGCTAAGACTCAAAAGACTATGAGTTCATTGTTGTTCCTATTGTTACCTGTTTTTGTAAAAGCTTCTAAGTTACCTCATAAGACAGAAAAGTATAGGTGGGAAATTAAACAAATGGAATTAGGAGAAATAGAAAAGGTTATACAAAGCGGTGAATGGCTAACTCATCAGTCGACTGTGCAATTTAATGTAACCTTATGCCAATTGGCACCCATTAACCCCTGTTTACATGACTTATAACCCCTTACAACAGAAAAACATAGAACTAGCTAAAAAGTCAAGGATTTGACTCATCTCCAAAGAAAAGGGGGGAATGTAAGGGCCTACTTAGCCAGAGCGAGCCATTTTGTTGTTTATGCAGTAAACTTAAATCGAACCTGCCCCTTCCCCCAAGAGGAAAGCGCTTAGAAACAGAATTGGTGAAATATGGCCGAATAGCCCCCGATAATGGAGTCCAGATTCAAGGACGTGTCCGGCCAGATGGAAACGTCCAATTAAGGGAAAGCACACGTATTACCTCCCTACCCGCCAAGGACATGTTCGGCCAGGTAAAGACATCCAATCAGGAAAGCACCTCCCTAACCACCCAAGAATGTGGGCCCTACCTTTTGGGTGCCAATTCTGACCAGGGTAATAGGCTAGTTCAAATAACTACTATGGGGTAGAATGTAATTCAATTGGCTACCTGTGTGTAGCCAGGCTCAACCACATGGCCTTTACTCTATAAAAGTTAATTTGTGAGGCTGGGGGGGGGGGGGCGCCTCTTTGCAAGAGACGGCCCTGGTCGGTCAGTTTGATTCTCAATGCTTGGTGCGAAATAAAGCTTTGCTTAACCTTCGCTTTGTATCAGTCTCATCCTTTTGTCTATGGACCCTTTCAATAGTATGCACCCCCACTGATTGGATGTCTCCACCTGGCCTGACCCACCCTTGTATCTGGGCTTTGTTACCTGGAGCTGTTTTCTGGGACTTGTTTTTAAGTCTCCTGGGGGAAGGGGAGCAGGGACTGTTTAAGGGTTAAACAACAAAGTTATTGTTTAACCTCAATGGAAGCCTCTGGCTGAAATAAAAATATAAAATACGTCCTTACAGTCCTGATGAGTTCAAAGAAAAGGAAGGGTGACCTCAGAGCAGAGGATCCCAGGCATCACAAAGACACTCTTAACTTCTCTTCCGTACTGCCTCTTGCCAGGCAACTCCTATAGCCAGAATTCAAGTTTAAAGTCCTTAGAAGAAATTATGGAGGACCCCGCAAGGAAGAGTAGAAATGGGGACACAGAAGGCTCTTATTCAAGGTGGCTGTCTGGACCTACACACTAGTTGATATGGCCACCCTGCAACATACTGGCACCTGGGAAATATTAGACAGCATTTGTCATAGGGTATGGGATGGGAAAAGAGCAGAACAGGTAAAAAGCTTTCTTCAAGCCCATTCTCACGTTGCCCCCACCTTCTTCCCCCAGCTACAGGACACTTCAGGATCACCTTTAGTTTCTCCAGGTTTCCTCACTGATTCCAGATTTTCCTCTCACCTCCCCTGCTCACCCACACTTTCTTTGGGGATGTGAGCCAGTAGCCCCTTAGGATCTCCTGATGGCAGGTCTGGTGAAACCCACTGCAGTGACACACTCAGCCTTTCCCTCAACTGCAGACTCACCAGCCCTTCAGACCTGACATGCACCTTAACATCACTCTTGTTACTTGGGATCTTTCCTTGCCACTGACCAGGGCCATGTTTGGGACAGACAAGCCTCTCATGGTACTTCTCACAGGTAGCCTGAGAAGGGAAGTCACACAGGGCCTTGATGTGACTGTGTTAGAGGGAAGACCTCTGAGGTCCTTAAAGAGATCTGGGTTGGATTTCTGTTCTACTATTTACTACCTACATGACCTCAGGCAAGTTACTTGACCATGCTAGGCCTCAGGTCCATATCTGTAAAAAGAGATCAAACCTGAATAGTAATACTGAGCACTGAAGCTGGCTGTGGGTAACAGGGAAATAGGCTGGAGTGTAGCTGTGATTTAGCAAATCTGCAGAGTGGACTAGAAATGAATTTTCATCTATGAGTTAGGGGTCCCAAGACCCTTCATGGAAGAGCGAGTAGTCACACCATTCCATGCTTCACACAGAAGCATAGCTATTGATGGACCAAACAGAAGTCTCTATTTGAGAGAAAACCAATACAGTTACCATGAGTTGAGGAAAGTGGCTGTTCCAGGGGCAGCAGGTGGCTAGTGCTCCAAATCTGAACTAAGTGCTGACTCCTTCCTCAGGGCCCAACAACCGGGTCATGGAGCCCCATAACTGAGTTTACTAACAGGGAGGGAATTTTTTTTCTCACTTAACAGATACTGCTGAACTGGGAAGGAAACATTTGCATAAATAACAGAGGGCTTAAAGCCAGCCAGATTCTGGTGACAATGTGCATGATACTGTAAGGCCTTATTTTAGCCAGTACACTCCCATCCAGGTTAAACAATAACCTTGTTGTTTAACCCTTAAACTGTCCCTGCCCTTCTTCCCCCAGGGGACTTACTCAAAAACAAGTTCCAGAAACCAGCCCCAGGTAACAAAGCCCAAATACAAGGGTGGGTCAGGCTAGGTGTAGACATCTGATCAGTGGGGGATGCATACTGTCTCCTTAGTTACCAAGGAGTATGGGGCCCGCCTCTGAGCACCTTTTGGGCGCCAATTCTAACCAAGGTGATAGGCTAATTCAAGTATCTACTAGGGTAAATTGTAATTCAATTGGTCACCTAGCATGACTGTGCAGCTTTCTCTGTGTGTTACAATTTCATTGGCCACCTGTGTGTGGCCAGGCCCAACAGGATGGCCTTTGCCCTTAAAAACTAGTCTGTGAAACAGAGAGAGGTCGCCCTCTCTGTAAGAGGCCGGTCAGTTTGATTCTTGATGCTTGGCATGAAATAAAGCTTTGCTTGACCTTTGCTTTATATCAGTCTCACTCCTTTAATCATGGACCCATTATTGGGGGACCTAACAGTTACTTGACCTGTTCTCAACTTCTGGAGAGAGTCTAGGCTGTTTGAGGGACAAGAGTGGAAGGAATTTGCACAGAACACCTGATGGCACTGTAGATACAGAGGGTCTGCAATGATTGGGGGCTGCCCCCTGATCAGCAAGTATTCAGGTTTGTGGTCTCCAGTTGTGAGACCCTTCTGAGCATTCTGCTAACTAGTTAAGGTTCTGTGACCCAGACATGTTTTGTAAGGGCCTACTTAGCCAGAGCGAGCCATTTCGTTGTTTATGCAGTAAACTTATTGAACCTGCCCCTTCCCCCAAGAGGAAAGTGCTTAGAAACAGAACTGGTGAAATACGGCCAAATAGCCCCAATAACGGAGCACAGATACCAGGACATGTCAGGCTGGGCAGAGATAACGGAGCCCAGATACAAGGACATGTCCGGCCAGGTGGAAATGTCCAATCAGTGAAAACACACGTATTACCTCCCTACCCACCAAGGATGAGCCAAGCCAGTGGAGACATCCAATCAGGAAAGCACCTCTCTAACCACCCAAGAATGTGGGCCCGGCCTTTTGGGCGCCAATTCTGACCAGAGTGATAGGCTAATTCAAATAACTATTATAGGGTAAATTGTAATTCAATTGGCCACCTGTGTGTGGCCAGGCTCAACCACATGGCCTTTATTCTATAAAAGTTAGTCTGTGAGACTGGGAGGGGTCGCCTCTTTGCAAGAGACGGCCCTGGCCGGTCAGTTTGATTCTCGATGCTTGGCGCGAAATAAAGCTTTGCTTGACCTTCGCTTTGTATCAGTCTCGTCCTTTTGTCCACGGAACCTTTCAGTTTGTAGAGAGCAGCTCAGGTCATGGATTGGGCTCAGTGGTGGCCCAAGTCAAGAGTCAGCCAGACCTCAAGCTATGCCAAGTCCCCAGGGGGTGGTAGGCTGGGCTTTGAGAGACTGTGGAAAGACAGAGCTATGGGTATACGGGGGATAGACTGAGAGCTAACTTCTCAGGGTTAGAGAGTAGAGCTTTAGAGCGCAGCTGAGCTGAGACTTGAGACTTTAGCCTGGCGGCCAGAGCCCTTCACAGTCTACCTCAAGTAGAGCCTTTCCAAGGAAACCAATGTGACCTGTGGGCCTGGAATATCCTTCAGCTCATGTCACATCATCCACTGTAGGAAGACCCATACACATTAGTTCTTTGTGGAATCTAAGGCATGCTACTTCCTCTATGAGGTGAGACTCTGGCCTCTAAGCCATGATAACTCTTCAAGAAGAATCCCCAAGTCTAGTGGCTCACCTCTGGATGGCCACCAAACCCCCGAGTGTCCCTGTCCTTCCCTGCCCCCAGTCCAGGGAGGAGGGAGATCTTCTTGTGCTGAGGAGCTTGAAGGACAGTAGTGTGGGGGTGGAGGGAAGACAGGTCCAAAACAGGAGCAGGAAGCTTATTTGATTATTTTTATTTTGTCAGGCCTGTAGCAATCCACAGATGGACAAGTGAGTTCAGAGATGGACAGAGTTAAGAAGAATGCAGAGTCTATTGGAACTAACATAGACAAGTTTGTGGGCGAAAGGGCAGGAGGGGCACCATGGGGTCCGTCACAGTGTCCTTAGGGAAATCAGCAGCAGAAGGAAGGTCTGTGAAGACACAAGGGTTATGTAGGTGGTGGGCTTGTGGACCATGCCCAGAGAAGTGAAGTCACTCAAAATAGGAGGTTTTTCCTGAGGAGGAGCCAATGAAGGATGGGGATTGGACGAGGTGCTCTGCTTCTCACTGATCCAGTTGGAGAAGTAGGTGATCCTGGTGAAGACGCTGGGACTTATGGGGTAGTGGCAGGCCTGGCTCCAGCTAGACAGTCCTATCAGAAACCAAGTACTACTGTTCAGCTTGCAGACCAGGGGGCCCCCAGAATCTCCCTGAGGAAAGAGGCAGTATGAGTTGTGAGAACAAAGATAAAGGAGGATACAGCTCCAGAGGAAAGCAATGGTTTTCTAGGTTTGCTATGGTCATGCTACCTCACCTTGGGCTATCCACTTCCCTCTCTGTGTCTCAGTTTCCCTACCATAAAAGAGAAGGATTCCACAGTAGAAGACATTCTTAACACATATCCAATAACATTCTTAGGTCCTACAATTTAGTAGGAAAGGCACACAATCCCATAGAAATAATGGAAAAAATCTTGAATAGATACTCTTTAAAAGAGGTAATACATAGATGAAAAAGCGCTCATCTCCATCATTCACCAGAGAAATAAAATAAATAAAATAAAATAAAATAAAATGAAAATCACATGTAATTGTTAAATTGAAAATGGCAGGCAACATGAAGTACCAGAGACAACATGGAGTAAGAACAGCTCTCAGTCACTGTTGGTGGAAGTGCAAATTGGTACCAAGCAGGTTAGAAACCTGCTTTCCAGTGTCTATGAGAGATGAAGCTTGCTTATGGCACAGTAATTCTACTCCCAGGGTTACACCCAACCCAAATATGAACCCATGTGTACTAAAACATATGCACTAGGGTGTTCATAGCAAATCTATCTGTAATGGTTTCAAGTGGAAGCTATCCAAATGCCACCAAGACTAGAATGGATGGATAAAATGATAGCATATTCATACAGTGGGTATAGGCAGTAAATGAATAATGTAAACCAACCTAAGATGAATAAATCTTTCAAACATGATATTGCCTGGAAGAGACCAGATGAAGATGTATTCTATATAATTCCATGTATGTAAGTGTCAACACTAATCCACAGTGCTTCGGAAGCCACAGCTACTCTCAAGAAGTTAGTGACAGAAAGGTGGTATGAGGAGGACTCTTCGGGTAACAGTTTACATGAGCATGCCAATTTCTAAAAATCTATCAAACAACACATTTGTAAATTATACCCTTTTCTATGTATGCTATATACTTCAATAATTTATTTTTAAAGAAGACATGTATGGTTTTAACTAGTACTCTTTGGGGGCTTCTGACTTTCAGCTCTGACACTTCAGGCTAGGGTGGGCTTAGGAGGAAGAAGCCAGGGGCTAGGACCAGGTTCAGAGAAGACCGAAGGGGACAAACAACACAGGAGAAGACAGGCAGTCTGAGTTCCCACTTACTTGGCAGATGGACTTTCCTGTCATGAGGTCCCCAGCACAAAACATATCCTCGTGTATAGAATATTCGCTGCTGCTGGAGTCTGGCAATTGGAAATACATTTTACAGACCTCTCTGTCAATAATGGCAACTTCTCCTTCTTGCAGCTGGAATGGTGGAGCCAGGAAATCTGCAGCAGAGTTTGGGTCGGGGAGAGGACAGATATGGGGTGGAGCCTGGAAGGAAGGATAGCTCCCTCTGAAACATGCTGCCAATTCTAGCTGACAGGATTGGGGAAGTCTCTCAGAGGACTTGCAAAGATGAGGGGACAAGATGTTCAAGACAGACAAAAGAGCAAATGAGGGGCCTGCAATAGGGGCCAGCAGGAAGGCTTATGTGGCTGCAATGGGGTGGGAGTGCGGGTTGTAAAAGATGAGGCAGGGTCATAGCAGGGTCTAGAGCAAGCAGGGTCTCCTCACCATCTGAAATGTGGATTTCAGATTTCATTCTAAGCACACTGGGAAACCACCAAAGGGTCTCCTTATGTTCTGAAAGTAATTAATGTGGCAGCTATGCAGAGCTAGAAATAGAAGCACAGAATGTGGAAGCTGGGAGTCCGGGCTCAGTTGCACTGATGTGCCCACTAGATGCCAGGTGGGTTGAGGTAGTATGACCAATAAGACATGGCCCAGCCTCAAGGAGCAACTGGTCTGTGGATATTTCCCATGTGGATTCTATTTCCACACTCTGCTCACAGATCTGACTCGTGTTTGCATGGGGCAGCACAGTGTCACAATGACAGCTCCCTCCTAGGGTGTGCTTGCCATGTGCAGCCCTCACATGTTCTCGGGGGCCACCCAGGCCCAGCAGCTGTAATCAGGGGAGGGTGTGGAGGAAGGAGAACTGTAGACTCCATCTGCTCCTCTCCTGCTCTAGCCTGTGACATCCCCTCATGCCCCAATTCCTACCCTCTGACCTATCCTGCAGAATCCTCCTTGCTCTGCCAGTGGTTCTTCTTGAGTGATAGTCCATCCCAGAAGGGTGTCTCTGGAAATGCTGGAGAGTTGGCTGTTCATATGTCTAGAGACTGGGACTGACATTTAGTGGTCAGAAGCACAGAAAAACAAGTCTTGCCCCAAATGTCCCCACTGAGACACTCAGCCAGATCCTGGCAAACCTATGACCCTACAAATCATACCAAATCTACATTCCAGTTTCTTCACTCTACATTATATTTTCTAAGTCAAAAGTATTCACCATTGTGTAAAAAGGCCCACCATTTCTCCAGTGTCACCCTAAAAATATACAAGCCAGCAAGCTGGCAAAATGGGAGTTTTACTTGAATTAATGGATAAGGGGATGTGAGAATTACAGAGGAAAATATCCTTAAGCTATAAACACCCCAACTTCACCTCCTGGGCCAGCAAGCAGGCCTGCTTTGATTTCCCTACTGCTGCTCCAAGGACCTCCTATGGCAAGGGAAGCCTAAGAGGTGTTTGGTGAAGCCTTGGAGGGGCTTGACATGGTCTCAAGCAGAACCTTGGAGTCTGAGTGGAATCCTGAATGGCTTGGAGTCAAAGAGCCCAAGTTCCTGATTCTGAAAGTTACAGATACTCAGACTTTTTGATCCATGGGCAGAAGAAAACTTGAAACTTGAAATGGATATGATATCAGGGCTGAAAGGGCCCTACAATGGGCATCATACCTCCCTCCTTCTTGGCCTTTGCCCCCCTGCCTGTCCTACCCCTACTCACCACCCTCAGTGATCATTCCCCAGCCTGTTATCCAGCAACTGCTGTGAAGGGGTAGCTTCGTAGTTGGACCTGGGAGGCAGGCAGGAAGAATGTGGGATGTAAAGTTCACAGACAGATGCAGTTGCAACAGGGCGATGTCACTGCCCATGAAGTAGTGTTTGTTAAATTCATTGTGAACAATGAGTCGATACACTGTCATCTGCCGGCTATGCTCAGTGGGATGTTGGAGCCGATGGTACCCGAGCAGGATCTGGTAGTCAGATGGTTCATGTGACCTGTTGTGAGAAGCTGCATTATCACCTGTCTCCTCTGTGTGCTGCACACTTGTACCCTCACCTGACTGTCTAACCCCCAACTCCTTCGACCCTTGTAAGCAACCAAACACCACCATTTTTCCAGAGGTAGCTCTCTCCTCCCTAATAATCTTGTCAGTTGGGTTGGATGCCTGTCTGTAGCCTCAGAACATCTGTCCTTTGAAAGTGTTTGATGGCTTCCCCTGTATGTCCCCAAATCAAAGGAGCAGAAAATCTCAGTGCTGGAAAGAAAGAGCAGAGCACATAAAACTATACCTCTTCATTTTAGAGTAAAGAATACTTGGCTCATTCCCAGCTCTGATCAGAATACTTGGAACATCCCATGTCTTGAAGTAGTTTTCAAAGACCCCATTTCCCAAGCCATGATCCATTCCCTCTTCCCTGCCTTCACATACACATACTTCTTCAAGCCTGTCCCCATCTGGAGACAGGCATTCAGTGAGTCTATGTGGAGCAAATAGGGGAACTCATGTAATTCAACTCCTTGTTTCTGGAACATGAGCAACTTTCCAACACAAATGGCCTGTTTGTGCTGCTACTTTGCCCAGATTCTACATGTCTATACTCTCCTCCCATAAGGCCTCTTTAGTTCCAAGACCCGATTCTGATGGGATGCATGGCATTTCCCCTGATACTGGCTCAGAATCCATTCTCTTGTATATTCCGGCCTCTCCATTCTGCATCAAAGTAGTTGAGTTTATGTCTCACTTTCCTGATAGTATTAGAAACGTCAAGGTCTGCATCTCCACATCCTCCACAGGGAGCCTCAGATGGGGCCTGGCACCCATGGGTGCTGAATCAATGAACAGAACCCAAGTGGGGTCTCAAATCTATTTGATGCCGATAGCTCTGACCTCCTCTGACTTGGAGCATGATGTTCTCCCCGCTCCCTCTGGGCATAGAGTAAGTTCAGGATACACTTGAGGAGCTGCGCATTCTCCTAACCGTCTGCACCCTGTCTCCCAGGACAGAGACCATTTGCTTCATGCCTCACTCTGGCCTATAGGGGCAATGATAACTACAGGATCTCTTGGGCACATAGTTCTACAGCGTGACAGGAATTTCTGGGTACTGGTTAAATAAACAGTGGATGCCTCCAGAGAGAAATGTGCTAGAATGGTGGGTGGTTAGGACCTAGGGAAGTCTCTGACAGTTGTGCTGATGATGACCTTTGAATGGTCTGACTGGAAGAGTACAGAATAATTTCCCATTTTGTCCAGGGCCTGACTGATGCTCCCTCAGGCCTGGGAAGTGAGGGTTCTGAAACCACTGTTGTGACTTGAAGCCTAAAGCCTGTGCCATATGTTTAGTCAGGGACACTACACATCCATTACCATCTGCATAAGAGGAAAATGAAACCCCCTGAGATCTTGTTGGACTGTCTAGAGCTGGACAAGATTCAGAAACCAGAGTCTACCTTGAGTGAGAACAGGACTTAGAATCCTAAAGTTTAAGGAAGACAAAGAGTGGGCTGGAGGCAGTTCCTTTGGAATTAAAGTCTGTTTTCCAGTGCTGATCATCACAATTAGAGTTAATTTCCATTTAGCTATTTAAAAGTAATGTACATGTAGCTGAAATAACCATGCCATCTTGGCAAGTATTACCAAAGTGTGAGGAGGGGGGAAGATGAGAATATCCCCAGAGGGAGAGATGAGGTAAAGGGCCTTTGTCCTGGGAGATGTGAACTCAGACAGTCAGGAGACTGGACTCAGGTGGTGAGTAGGGATGGCACTCAAAGTAGAGGGGACTGCTGGCTCAAAGGCAGAGGCAGCAGACTTTCCCTAGGGATAAAGGGTCGAGACACTTTTCAACCCCTTCTGTTCTGCCCATCTTGTGCTCCCTCCCCAGTCCCACCCCGGCAGCTGGGCCCATTGGGAGCACATACTTTTGGAAGCAATGGGCAGCTGAGATAACCCAGTAGGCATCTATGAGGGCAGCTCCGCAGATGTGCTTGCCAAGGTAGAGCAGACTGGCCTGCCACGGCCACCGTAGATCAGGTGCATTCTGTCCACCAAAGATCTTCCCACTTACTGTTGGCTTCCCACACACTGTGGAGACAATCCTACCTGTGAAGCACGTGTATTATGGATGCCAGCCTCGGTGTCTCCAAATGTTAGCATCAACAGGCTCAGGGCCACCATGGACCCTTCTCAATTTCCAGCTGGGAAATCCAAGCCCCAGGATGAAGTGACATGGCTCAAGTAACAAAGGGCTACCTGGCTTTGTTGGTGACAGTAGCGCTAAGGAAGAAGTCTCTGAGTCTGGATAAGAAAAGGGGGGCAGCCATCGAAGGGCAGGGAAGCAGGCAGCTGCAGAGGTGCACATCTGCACTTACTGGGGTATAGAGGTCCCGGAGGTGGTGCTGCCCCAGGCCCTTCTCCAGACCTTATTTAACTTAACTAGCACACCTCTGTTTGAAGTCCTCAAAACTGAAGGCTTCTGAGGGATGCTATTTGCTCCAGGCTCTTGACGATTAAGTGGTTGCATCCTTCCCTCCTCAGCCTAATATTCTAGGGAAACTGATGGAACACATTCTGCTTGACAATTCTCCTTCTGAAACACTGCACTCCCGTTCTTAAAATGAAGAGATCCTTGGGGGCCCACAATGACAGGCTAGTGAAAGACCTCTGCCCTTGAACTGAAGATGCTTGAGGCCCTGAGGGAAAGAGCCTGGTCTTCTCAGCCTCGGCCCTCCCTGACCCAGGGAAGGACCCACCAGGGACCCAGAGACTCTAGAGCCCCACTTAGCCAGGTAAAGGTCTTCCTGGCTTGGTGGGGTTTGGGAGGGTCACTTGAGAAGTGTGCGAGCCTGATGCCCTTCGCCTGCTCACTCACCATCTGCAGTGGTTCCCTTGGGCTCAGCGTGCAACAGCAATGGGCGTAGCCAGAGCAGGGCTGTGGCCAGCATGCAGGCCCCCTGCCAGCCTGGGCCTGAGCCCTTGGCTTGGACGCTTGCCATCCGGCCAGTGCACAACCGTCTCCTGGATGTGTGGACCGCATGGCGCGAGGCTGAGGGGGCCGCTGGGAAACTGCCTCCCGCGGTAAGAAATGCCCCCTTTCCAGTCCGCCCTGCGGCCTGCTTGGTTAGCCAGAGAAGTCAGTAGACCTCATGTACCTGGAGCCGGGAGCCCCCGGGCTGATGGGGGAAGCAGAGGGCACATAGGGTGTTCTGCCCAGGAATCCCAGTTTGATGGTAGAGACATCAGGGCAGTTATGTGTATGCCCAGGAATATGCACTAATGGTCAGAGCCTAAGCACTTCTATAATGTCACCAAATATTTCCAACTGGCTTTCAAGATCCAATCCCTTCATTTCTGCCCCTCCCCCATTCACATAATTAAGTCAGACCCACCATGGATAATATCCCTTTTTAAAGCTCACTAGTGCAAAACAGCATGACATAATCATGGGTGGATACTTCATCAGACGGGCATTATGCAAGGGTATGGGTTGTATAGGAAGTCCAACTTCTGGCTGCTAACCACTCATGTTCTCCCAAATGAAAAATTATTTGCTATCTCCCAACACCCCCAAGGATCTCATTTCATTCCAGTATCAACTCAAAATTCAGAGTTATCTGTTAAAGGAGGTCACTAAGAGGACATGACCACTGGTTGATCTGATAACTGGACCCAGGCAATCAAAAGCTCTGCACTCTCTCCCCTGGCCTTGGAATGTATGCTCTGCCTATCAAGTGGGAGCTGCTTAAAGGACACTGCCTTGAGAGAAAAAGGTGTTGCTGAGAACTTCTGGACTAAAATATGTGACTGAACCAGTAAAGGCTTCTTCTTCTTTTTTTAAGATTTTATTTATTTGACAGAGAGAGCACAAGCAGGGGGAGTGGCAAGCAGAGGGAGAGGGAGAAGCAGGCTCTCCCCTAAGCAGGGAGTCTTATGTGGGGCTCAATCCCAGGACCCGGGGATCAGGGCCTGAACCAAAGGCAGACACTTAACAACTGAGCCACCCAGGCACCCCCAGTAAAGTCTTCTATATAAACTTTAAGATCATGGCCTGCCAGTGTAGAGATCCAATCATCTTGTGATCCCCCAAGACAAGCCTCATACCTAAGTTCCCTTGCAAATTAAACCTGCCATCTACCAATCTGCAGCAACCTGCCTCTTTCTCTAGCCTCTCCTTGCCCTCTGTGTCCAGGGGCCAGTCTGTGAGCCAACCTCATCTCAATGTAAACATTTCATCAGCTCCAAGTCCAAAATCTCATTATTGAAATTCTCTAAGTTAGGTGAGGATGAGGTTCTAAGATTTAACTCATTAACATAGTTCTTAACCACAGTTCTTCCTCTATTTATGGAACTACCTACTCAACATTCCCAACATAGGATGGTAAGACAGGCCAGGAAGGGGATAAAAATCACAGGCATTGCCATTCAAAGAGGGAGGAGGAGAGGAGATGGAAAGCAAAGCAAAAAAGAGTTACTGCTGTCCTACTGGGCAAGGTCTCAAGGCCTTAGGAGAAAATTCTCTGTGACTCTTGACTCTGCCCTTTGAACTCTTGGTCATCCTTCCTTTTTTATTTTATTTTTTTTTTTAAATTTTAATACTTGTTTCTTTCTTACTCTCTGAACTGTTTTATTTTTCTTTCTCTTTTCCTTACTTTTTCTTGCCCTTTAATATTTCCTTAAACTTAACAGGAAATCTTCAAAATCTATAAAAAGAACATTTGTAGTGCTTTAGAGATTTACCTGAGTGAAATTCTGATTTTTTCTGTGTAAGTCATGCAGTCCTTAATTGATAATTTCATGAATTATAGGTGCAACCTCAATGACTATATTTTAAAGAAGAACTTTAAAATACTGCTCTAAATTCATTTGAAGTAATGGAGGCTCAGTGTAAAAATCACAAAGAAAATAATAATTGTGAACACTTATATCTGTCCTTTTGTGGGGGGAAGGAGCACATAGTTGCACAAAATTTGCACCTGAATAGTTCTGTCAGCTTGCTTCCGCCTAGTGTAGAGCTGAGGGTCCAACTTCCATTTTGTAGTTTCTCTGATCCCTGTCAGTACCAGACCTTCATACTCCTGCTGACATCAGCTCCAGAATTTTGTGGTCCTTGTGTGGATTTCACTAGTTCTCATAGTGCTAGACAGAACCACACCCACATATATTTTTGAGTTAATTCATCCAAATTAGCTTCCTTTTGAGAAGTTATGTACATACCCTCCATCCCCGCCCAACCCCCCGCCACACACACACAAGCTGAAAATCCTAATATTAGGCAGAGACATAGAAGACAAGATTGAGAGTTTTGAAGGGAAGCTGGAGGAAGCCAACAGAATGGGCAGGGTGGAGAGGCATAATTATTGGTCCTCAAAGGAGGCATCAGAAGTTGGGGAATGGAGACATTGCAGAAGCTAGGAATAACAATTGGGCACACCAGGCAAGTATGTCTGAGGACAAAGGCAGCCTCCCAAAGAGAAGCCACAGGAAAACTGTTTTCAGGGAATGTGGGAGATAATGGGGATTTTGGAGAGGATGAGGTACAGGAGATTTGCTGCTCACCATCTGGGCTGCTTCTGAAGTGCTCAGGGGGGGCATGTGATCTCCACAATTATGTACATTGGCAGTTTGCAGGTGAGGAAACTGAATCCAAGGAAAACGAACCATTACATAGGAAACACAGTGACAGGATCAGCCCCAGGTTGGCTGATGCCCCCCTATGTCCTGCTTTTAGTCAATCAGAGGCCTAATCTTTTCCCCTGCTTGTCCCAACTCCATGCTATTTCCAAGAGAATGCAGAAGATAGGCTTAGGACAGGGCTGCCACCATTGTGAGCTGGGTGGGTCTGGAAAAATGGAGGGTGTGCTATGAGCAGAGGCAGGTGCAGAGGAGTAAGCACTGTGAGGTCACACCTGGGGGGATGGACTGTCCTAATTCCTACTCAACATGAGGAACCAGCATCCCAGAGAGGCAAAATGACAAGCAGGTAGGTCAGTGCCAGAACTGGACCCAGCTAGCAGACTCTAGAACCTGTGACCAGAGGCATAGTTCCACACAGCCTCTCTGCAGGCTCCACTCAGCAACAACCTACAAGTGCTGGGAGAGGACAGCACCTTCCCTAGCTTTTTCATGCCCAGTCAGGTTTTTCCCACATTCTCTTTCCTCCAGTAGTAAGTTCTGCTTGAGCCTTGCCACAAGGTGGCAGCATTAAACTGTTTGAGATTGCCTTAATCAGCTTCTATCTCCAGACCTAGGACATGGCATCCATCCTCTTAGGTACACTGATTTTCAGGTAGTTACTCTTTCCACCATTCCTAGCTTTAGTGTACCCATGTCCCTCCAACCTCCCCACCATCTGCAACCATCCCATACTCTTTAATGGCTCCCCCTGCATCCTTCCCCACAAGTGGAAACTCACTCTCTCTAGGAATTCCCTAGGCACTTTGTGGGGAGTCTTAAAAACATTGTCTTCCTCTGTTCTGTTCTGTGGGTGTGCTGTCCCCCTCTCCCACCATCCTGTTGCACTACAAGCTTCCTCAAGGCTGAAGCTGCGTTCTTGTGTGTGTGTGTGTGTGACACAGCCTCATTGTGGAGAGAGGATGTGTGGCAGGGCTACTGCCCCTGAGGCTCTTGATGGTCTTCCCCTCCCCAGCCATAGAGGGCAGGGCCAGGAAAAGCCTGATCCACCCACACCCTGAGCACATTTTCCCCTCTCTGTGACCTCTAGATGTCTTCAGTTCATCGCAGGTTCTCATGCCTCGGACAAGACTCTGTGCACAGTGGTACCATCCATTTCCTAAATGAAGGGTACCCCATCCCACCTACATGTTGCCGGCAAAAGGAAAATCCTGACGAATAGTGTGATTCCTCATGGTCAAGCAATAGTACTTCTAAAGAAACATCATATATGTACATACAGAAACTCCTCATCATTGCTCTCCTTGTAATACTATACACGTCCATCTATAGGTAAAGGATAAAGTGTGGTGATATGGTTAGAGATGAAATGCTATAGGGCATTTTCATAAAATGAAAGAGATCTGTGTGGAAAAATCCCTGGCCTACAATGTATAATGAGTAAATGTATAATGAGTAAAAATTGCAATGTATAATGAGTAAAAAATGCAATAGCAGAATTAAATCACAGTACAATACCAAGCATGAACATCAATGGAAGCTATATAAGCTTTGGGAACCATATATTGGCAGTGAAAGTTTAAATACATGGACAGGAGGAATATAGACCAAATTCAAAGTGGATGCTGCTCCCTGGATAGGTAGGAAAGGGAAAAAGCTGTGTCACACACACAAGAACGAATAGTGTACAATATTTTATTTATCTACGTATGTAATAATAAAATGACATATAAAATTATTGGAAGCAAATACGGCAAAACATGAACATTTGTTAATTTTAGATAGTAGATCCAGGAGAATGTGTTAATTCCTTTCTGCATTTTTCAATGTATTTAAAATAGTTCACAATGATAATAAAAGAACAGAGTGTGGTATATTAACCTTCAAAATTAAATAAATGGACAAAATAAATCCCAACTGTGAACCAAATAGTACAGGAAGCAGCAGGGTGTTGTGATGGAGAGGACCTGCATCTACAGAAGAGAGGAAGGAGCGGCCTCCAGTGCAGAGGCAGGAGCAAGCTGAAGGGACTGGCCATGGAGGAGCATGCCAGGTAGAGAGGACTTAGTGTGAACAGAATGGGCTGAGAGAGCAATGGGTAGTTGCTATGTAGGGAGGAGTGGCTACAGGGCTTCTTCAACTAGAATAGAACCAGGGTGATTTTCCAGATTTTATGGAGGGCTCTTGGGGTCCTTAACTACAGAGTTAAAGAGGCTTTTCAAAGGTATCCCCTGTATGCTAAAATCCAATAAAATAAACTTATTTAAAGCCTTAGTGAGTGCATGAATAAAAAGTGTCTCTGACTACTGAAAGACTGATGGACACCCTAATGTGAGTAGAAGGTGAGTTGTGGGCTGGCCCTGAGGAGCAGGAGGCACTCAGGTTTGCATATGTGCAAAGAAGACCAAACACTATGGTCTTTCCCTCCCACCTGTCCCAACCAGACTCCAGGTGCTATCATCCATTTATTCATTATTCCAGGATTTTCCAGGTAGGAGTGCTGAGCCAGCAACACCATCTAAAGGGGGAAAGGGGCATGGAGGTAAATAAGCTCTAGCCCTGCACTCAAGGAGTTCACTGTGGTAGAGAGTCAGGTCAATAACTGAACACAAGAGATGCAGAGAGTAGTACGGGCTATGGGAGCTATCAGGATTTTAATTTCTCTCTCATCAGTATATATTATTTAATTATTTTAAAAATCTGGGTTTAACCAGTGGCAGATGACATTCTCATATTTTTTGATTATGGATTAAAAATCTGCTAATTCTAAAGGAATCAGTATGATGGAGATCTCTAAGACCTCACGGACAGTTCTTGGAAAGTGGCATATCTACTGATGGAAAAGTCAACTGAGGACCTTTCTTCAGAGGAGCATTTCTCTTCTACCCATGTGGTACATCACAAAGAGACCTCACTCTGCCTCCAGGCCTCCTCCAGCCCATTGTCCATCTGGATGTCAGCTCTGTCCTCACAGAAGGTAAATTTTGTCCTGTCGCTCTGAGGTATAAATTGCCTCCCCTCCCCCCTCCCACCCTGCTCCTGCCACAGCCAACATGACCCAAAGGCACTGCTGGGTCCTTCATCCTCCTGGCTCTGCTCAAACTGGATTCCTCACTCTGAACTTCTACCCTACCTCTTCTTTGTCTAAGTCCCTGGCCTTAAGGACAGGCCATTTAAACCTCAGCCTGGCATTTACATGATCCTTTTCTGTGACAGGCACTGAGGGTGTGCTGGTGAGCAGGACCCCCTCCATGGAGCTGATTCTGATAACAATGTTAGACATGACTCATACAAGGAAACACAAAGACAAATTGTGGTAAATAGTATAAAAGAAATAAAAATACTATATGCATATAACGGAGATAGCTGTGGCCCATTCCAAGGGTCAGTAGACATTTGTCAGAAGAGTCCTTCAAAGTGATAGTTTGCTGATAAGGAAAGAGGGTAGCAAAGTTCCCAGGAAGCAAGGGTCATTTGTCCTCTAAGGAACTGAGAAAAGGCAAGTGAGCTGGACCACAAAGACTGAAGAGCGAGGGAAGGAGGGACTAGGGATGGGCTGTACTCAGTCTCATGTACCAGGACAAAGATCTCAGTCTTTATCTTCAGAGCAATGAGAAACCGGTGGAGAGTTTTATTTAATATAGGAGCAACATGCTGATGAGGTGGCAGTGATCACAATGATGGCGAGAATGGTAAGGAAGAGGAGGAAGATTATGGTGACGTGGTGATGATGATGATGGCAAAGATGATGCAGGGATAAGAGTGATGAAATAAGGATGAGAGTAATGGGATGGTGACAGTGATGCTGACATGGTGATAATAATGGTGATGATGAAGATATGAGGATTGAAAATGAATAAACAAATAAACAGAAATCAGAACCAAACCTATAAATACAGAGAACAAGCTTATGGCTGTAGAGGGAAGAGGGTGAAGGGATGGATGAATGGGTAAAGGGGAGAGGGGGCTACTGGCTTCAGTTATTGGGTAAATAAGTCACGAGGCTGAAAGACACAGCCAGGGAATACAGTCAATGGTGTTATGACAGTGCTATGTGGTGACAGATGGTAGCTACACTTGTGGGCAGCACAGCATGACATATAGACTCATTGAACCACTATGTTGTACAGCTGAAATGAATGTAACACCGTGTGTTAACTGTACTCAAAAACCAAACAATAAATTAAAAAATTAGAACAAATGTGTGTACTGAAATGCTGATGGAAATGATGGTGGTAATGAAGAGTCCAGCACCAGTGCCAGCTAGGAAGGCAGTGGCAGGAAGACTGTCTGGGACGTTGGTGAAGAGAGGATGGAAACAACACATGATTTGGAGTCAGACACACCTATGCTCTACTATTTTCTGGGTGCCTTTGAGAAAATGCCTTGATCTCACATATGCCTCAGTTTCCTTGCCATGTAAAGGATTCCTAAAGGTGAAATGATGTCTATAAAAGTGCCTGACACCCAGGAGGTTCACTTTCAGTTTTCTTTGTTTCTCCTTGACATACATGCATGCAGCTAGGCATGTGAAGTAGAGGTTCTCTTCACTGCTTCATTCCTGCAGCTTGGTCAGGTGACATGGCATGTTGCTGAGGGACATTGTGTTGTTGCTAAGAGCCCAAGAGCTCCCGTTTAGATCATTCACTCCAACTTGAGAGTCTTGGCTGCTGGCTGTCTGTGGGCACTGCTGTGTGAGGGGGGTGGTTCTGCTCAGGGCTACCACCACCACTGCCCACTACCCATACCTGTCAGTCTTGCACTTTGCCCTTACCACAGTGAGTAGTTCCTATTCACTACCAAATCTGGGGGACACAGCAGCAGGGCTTTTGCATGTCTTGGGAAAAATAGCTTCTTCCTTGTCCTGAGCCTTCCCACAATGTGATTATACACAAGGCACTTAACCTCTTTGGGCTCCATTTCCCACCTGAAATCTGTCTTGCTGGATCAAGGAACAATGCAGGATTCCTGTATCATCATGTGGCAGTACCTATATGCAGTAGATGCCCACAGTGAAGAGGTGTGCAGTCACTGTTAGCTTCTCTCTCTCTCCTTTGGTGGGGGGCAGAGCATAGGGGCCCGTCCACTTGGTGGTTTGAATTTGCTGGTCTCAACCTTGTCCATAGTTTCAGTTTATCTCCAGCTTCCTGGAGGGTGCCTTCTGGCTGGTCACTGGATAGGGACTGTCCTAGCATCCCAAGGCTTTAGATATGTCACACATGGTGAAGATTTTATTTCCAAAGTGACTTGTAGATTCATTAACGTGCACTACTCATTTCCCCTATATCAGTACGTGGTTTTCTATAACACCCATAATGTGAAGTCTTCAGTTTCTACACTGCTGAGAAAGAAAAGGGAGGAAAAAGGTGAGTGCACATGTAGTCAGAGGGTCCTTAGATGAGGGATGAGGCAGGGTTCTGGTGTGTTACTTGCTAGATCTGGTCCAGGTGGCTTTCATATGAGGCTAGGCCTCTTATGGTTCAATGTCTAAAATTTTTGTTTCTCTCTGATCTTAAGAACATTCTGCCTGTGCTCAGGAAGTCACCAGCTCTGTGGTAGCTTCTTCCCAAGGCTCAGCCTGGTGTTGGGCTGGGGCCTGGAGAGAGACTGCATAGGGATTGGAGGGATGTGGCACAAGCAGCAGGTCCCTGGGGTATGGAGCAACTAGTGCACTCTGTCTACAGTGAGGACAAGGGAGGTCTGTGGAGCAGAGATGACCCAAGCCTCTGGAAAGTGTGGTAAGGTAAGGACTTATATGAATTGAGCATTTACTCCAGGCTATACATTGCATTAAGCATGTTACCACTAGATTTTTGCAACATTTCCATGAGGTATGTATGAGCAGCATTCATATTTCACAGATAAGAAAACAAATGTAGAGAGCTTCCCAAAGTCTCAGAGCCAGAATCTCAAGAGCAGAAAGCATGCTCACCTAAACCGGATGGGAGACACTTCTCAAGAGATCAGTGACCATACATTATGGTAACAGCCCGATCCATTTAGTTGTACCCATGAACACGTAGCCAGGACAGCTGGCAGTTGTGTATGAATGTAGGAACCCGTGTGTGAGCAGAATTTTGCTTTGTTGTTTTATTTTTGTTAAACAGTCATTCCTAAGGCCTGCTTAAGCACAGCATTTCTACAGAGGAGTAGCACCAACAGAACCCCTGCATGGGAGATCCGCACCCTGGGAAGGTACAGAGCAAACCATCTATGAGAAAACCTGCCATTCCTGCCAGGAAGCAGGAGGGATCAGCAGACACCCTACTGCCTGGACACAATAGCCTAGCCAGCCTCTGATCAGCTCATCAGTGAGACCCCTGCATGCTCCAGTTAGCCCCAATGCCTCCCTGAGCCTCGGAGACCTGAGGGTGCCTGTTTCCATGCTGTTCTGGCTGTTCCTCACCTCAAGCCCGCTGGCTATAGCCACACTTGCTCTGAGCTCCCTGCTGCTGGTAACCATCCTGCAGAGCCAGAGACTTTGGCAAGAGCCCCACTACCTGCTGCTGGCTAACATCCTGCTCTCAGATCTGGCCTACCTTGTCTTCCACATGATCATCTCCTCCAGCAACCTGGATAGCTGGGCCCTGGACTACATTGCTTGTGGTGTTCTCACAGATGCCATCTCCGCTTCCTCTACCAGCACCATCCTGTCCTTCATGGCCACCGTGCTGTACACCTACCTGGCAGCTGTTTATCCTCTGCACTATTTCTCCTTCATGTCTTATGAGGCAGCCCAGAAAGTGGTGGCCCTCAACTGGTTGGTAGCCTGCTTCTTCTCCACATGTCTCATTTGGCTTAGCAAGAGCCAGAATGCTAGGTTAGAGCAAGAGGCCTCATGCATCCTTCATGGACGCTGAAACAGGCCATGACCCCCGAGTCACTGTCACCGACACCTGAATTTTATGCATTCTCTTTCTATGCACAGTTCTCATCATCTACTGTTCTGGAGGATATATGCAGAGACCAGGACTTCAGGCATCTGGGTGCAGGGCTATTCCCGGGCCAAGGGTACCATGCTTATCCACACAGTGCTAATCATGCTATATGTTAGCCCAGTTGTGGTGTTTTCCCTGGACATCTTGCTAACCAAATAACACCACACTGATGTCAGAACTCATATGTGGATCATGGCAGCCAACAACAAGGTGCTCATGATGTTTCCTCATGCCATGCTCTCCTATCTGTATACACTGAGTTCCTGGCAGCTGCTGGGGACAGTCCAGGGCCACTTCTCATCCAGGAGGCACAGAGACATCTGCAGTATTTCTTAGAGCCACAGACATCACAGTCTAGCAGACTGAGGTTAAAAATTATATGTTGGGTGCTTCAGCATCCAATTATTGACAACTCAAAGAACTATGAAATATACTTGTGCAACAGGACCTTTTTTTCACTTTTTTTTTTCAGTGTTCCAGCATTCATTGTTTATGCACCACACCCAGTGTTCCATGCAATACTGCCCTCCATAATACCCACTACCAGGCTCACCCAACCCCCCACCCTCCTCCCCTCCAAAACCCTCATTTTGCAACAGGACTTTTAAGGTGACCTCAACTGATGGTTTTCAACATTGCAAAACTTTTTAAGTAGAGAAAGCTCATTCTCACTGAAGTGAAGATTTTCTACTTGAAAATGAAAACAAACAAGTGATTTGGCAGAGCTCTGATCAAAATGGGGGTAAGACCCTGATCTGTGCCTTTCCAATGGCTTCCACCATATCTTCTACCACCACTAGTAAACCATTGTTCCTGACAAACACACAGAGGCCAAACCATTACTAAAAGTTTAAACCTGGAGAGTAAGCAAGCAGATATGCTGAAGCTGGGACCATGAGCCTCCATTTTGGCAGCTCCTCAGTATATGGGAGGAAGAAGAACAACCTAAGAATCATCTATAGTGGGGAGTGTCATGAAGACATCTATAAACATGGAACCCCCTTAAGGCACCTGGGTGGATTAGTCAGTTGGGCATCTGCCTTTGGCTCAGGTCGTGGTCCCAGGGTCCTTGGTTGGAGTCGCCACGCAGGGCTCCCTGCTCTATAGGGAATCTGCTTCTCTTTCTCCTCCCAGCTTGTGCTGTCTGTCACAATCTCTGCTTCTTTCTCTCTCTCTCTCAAATAAATAAATAAAACCTTTAAAACAAACAAACAAATAAATAAATAAATAAAAATAAAGCCAGAATCCCAAAATATTACAGCCTCTGAGCAAGGATAAATGACAACTAACAGAATAGTAAGGGAACTTCTCTGCCTTGATATTGGTGCTGAGCAAAAGAGGAAGAAAATGCTTTTGAAGCCACCCTTCAAACAGGATTAGAACTAGCTTTTAAACTATATTTTGTGGTTAATAAACTTCATTCTGTGGTTGGTGTGACACTTTAAGAGGATTAGAATTTTGGCTCAGGCTTCAAAGAATTTCATAGTAAAAGAACCTCAAAGAAAATGAGTTACACATAGTCAAAATTCATAAAACCACACAAAAGAATAAGGTACCATAAATAAGAGTAAGAAGAGACAACAAGAGAACAGTAGTATACTCCATCCAGTTCCTTAAACTGTCAGACACTTGGCTAATACAAAAATGTTCAGTACGTTTTAAGACATGAAAAATGACACAGAAATATGAATGAGGAACAACACATTTTTAAATTAATGAAACAAATTAGGAAAAGAATTAAAGAAAACTTCTAGAAATAAAAAGATGTATAATAATTAAAATAATAAAAGATGGGTTATATTTAAAATGGATTAAAAAGTATATTAGAGGGACACCTGTGTGGCTCAGTCAGTTAAGCATCTGCTTTTGGCAGATGGGATTGAGCCCCACATTGGGCTTCCTGCTCAATGGGAGCCTACTTCTCCCTCTTTTCCCCACTTGTGCTCTTTCCTGCTATCTCTATCACTATCTGTCTTTCTCTCTCTCAAATAAATAAAATCTTTTTCAAAAAAGTATTTTAGACACAACTGAAGAGGGATTTTGTAAACTAGAAGGTGGGTTTAAATAAATTACCGTAAATTCAGCCTAGAAGGACAAGGAGGCGAAAAATATAAGTGAAATTAGAGATTTTGAATTTAGAAAAGACTGACATCTAATTTGAGAATACAATAGAGACAATGTGGAGAGGGAAATACTTAAAGAGATAACAGCTGATAATTTTTCAGATTTATTGAAAGATATCAAACCTTAGATTCAAGAACTCTAACCAGTTACAAGTAAGATGAATGACAAATAATCCACTGCAAGTGAATGTGAAACTGCCGGAAACTGAATACAAAGACAAGTTATTTAAAGCAGTCAAAGAGACAGAAGAATAACAATTTAACTGAAAGCTGACTTCTAAAAAAAGAAAAAAAAAAAAAAAGCATAAGTCTAATGTAACTGAAATAATATTGTAAACGTGATGAGAAAAAATAACTGTTGACCTGGAATTCTACCTAGGGGAAAACAGTCTTTTCAGAAAGCAAAATAAAAACCGTTATAGAACACAAAACTGAAAACACAATAGTCCTAACAATACACATTAAAGAAATTTTAAAGGATATATGTCAGGTAGAAGGATAGTTATTCCAGATGGAAGATTTGAAGTGCATGAAAAAAATGGTAAGAAATAATTATTGAAAACTTTGTGCATAGGAGAAGAGTTAATATGGCAGAATATAGAGGATCCTGACTTTGCTTCAAATACAGCTAGATCAGCATTCAACTATTTTGAATCCTAGGAAGAGAATCTGAGGATTAAGGAAACAATCTGCATAGTTGGAGGGAGAAAAGTGATAGATGTGAGATTCCAATCCATGGATTGTGGGAGAGGAAAGCAGAGGGGCACAAAGGGAATGGAACTCTTTTCATGGAGCAAAGTCAGGGAAAGGAAAAAAGTGGGAGAGAGCCCCGTAGTTAGGGACAGCACAATTAGCCATAGTAAAGGGTTACCCTGGGTTGCCTAAGGAGAAATAACTCCCCTTCCCAGAGGGCATTTAGAAGAGTGTGTTTAGCCTCACCAAGGACAAAAGGCCAGCTGGGAGCCATTGAGTGGTGCTTAAGAGCAGGGTCACACATGTGGGGCTTCAAACCTCTGTGGCAGAAAACCTCTGAACAACTTCTCAGTGTAAGCAGCAATAGACTTAAACCTCTGTGTGCATTGTTGGCTAACTGAACATAATAATAAAAAATTAAAATAAAAAATAAGAAAGAAAATTAAAAAATAAAACAAAAAAACCTCTGTATGCAGGATGAGCAGCTGCTTTTCTGTGACAGAACTGAGCAGAAAACAGACAGAGGAGCAAATTACAGATAACCTGGCTGTTACTTTTTGCTGTCTGCTATAATAGATTCAAGCCTCTGCAATGGCTTTCCTGGAGCAGAACGAGTAGGGGATTGAGTCCATTGCAGACTGTCAATAATCTGGTTCTAGCTTTTTGCTGAGTATTACAATAAATTCTAGATTCCGAGTGTGCACTGTGTGATTGATTTTTTGGTGTGGGATGGTGCTGGGCATGCCTCCAGCCTCTCTTCTGGGGGATGGGAATGGGTCTGCACCTTGCCAGGCCCTTTAAAACTTGGGAGTTTTGAATCTCAGCCACTAGCCAGAGATAAAATACAGGAGATCTGTGGCTCTGGGCTTGCTGATGGCCTGGGCACAAGGTAAAGGGCAGGGAACTGAGAAAAGCATGGGACACCGGAGACTGTTTGCTTTCCGAAAAGGACCTCTAGAACAGCCAGTGGCTCGGTGGCTCGGAGGTCCACATCCCAGGAACAAGAGGGAGAGATGATGCCATATTCTTTCTCCTGCTCCACCACCCCCCTTCCACCCACCAACACAATTAGACTTCAGAGAGAAACACAGCGCCTCCAGTGGAGGCTGGAGTTCCCTACACTATACCCCCCAGCCCCGCACCCTGACCCTGGCGGGGGCAACTTCACACAAGCAAGTCAGCTTGTAAACCAGACCATCAGGCCTCTCCCTCAGAAGAGGAACACAGGCCCCCGCATCTACCAAGTCTATTGATAAAAGAAAGCTCCAAAACATCAGCTTCCGGTGGAAATAGGACCAGGCTTTCTTTTTGTTGTTGTTGTTGTTGTTGTTTCTTTTCTTAATTTAAAAAAAATATATATTTTTTTATTTTTATTCTTTATCCTTTAATTTATATATATTTTCTTCCTTTTCTCTTTCTCTTTTTTTTTTGTATCAAGCTTATAATCTTCTGTTCATTGGTTGGTTCATTTATTTCTCTTATTTTTCAGATCAAGCTTCTTATTCTTTATTTTCCTCTTTTCTTCTTTCCTCACTCTTTTTTCCTTTCTTCTTCCTTTTTTTAAAGAAGGAGGAAGGACCATTGGGAAAAAGCAGATAACACACAAAGCAAGACTGTACACAGCACACATCAGAAACACTTCCTGAAGTTTTTGTTGTCATTATTGTTATTGTTGCTGTTTTTGCTGGGTTTTTTTTCTTTTTCTTTTTTCCCCCCCTCTTTTCATTAAGGGCACATGACTAGATAGAAAAATTCAGCCCAAAAGAAAGAATAGGAGATAATTCTCACTATCAGGGATTTAAGCAATATGGATAAAAGTAAAATGTCTGAACTAGAATTTTAAAAAATTATTATAAAGATGCTAGCTGGGCTTGAAAAAAAGCATAGAGGACACTAGAGAATGACTTACTGTAGAAATAAAAGAATAAAATTTAACCAGTCCAAACATAAAGGTGTTATTACTGAGATGCAGTAACAAATAGGAACTTTAACAGAGAAGAAAAGTGAGGCAAAAGAGAGGGTCAGTGATATAGAAGACAAAATGATGGAAAATAAGGAAGCTGAAAAAAATAGAGAAAGACAACTACTGGATCATGAAGGGAGACTTCAAGATTTCAGCAATTCCATAAAGCAAAATAATATCTGGATGATGGGGTCCTAGAGATAAAAAGCGGGAGAGAGGGACAGAAGTTTTATTTGAACAAATTATAGTGAGAATTTCCCTAATCTGGGGAAGGAAACAAGAATTCAAGTCAAGCAGGCAGAGAAAACTCCCTTAAAATCAATAAAAATAGGTCAACACCCTGACATATAATAGTGGAACTGGCAAATTTCAAAGATAAAGAGAAAATCCTGAAAGCACCTGGGGACTACAAGGATAGAAATGTAATGCTGGAAATAGACCTGCCGACAGAGACCTGGCAGGCCAGAAGGGAGAGGTATCATATATTCAGTGTGCTAAATGGGAAAAATATGTAATCGAGAATACCTTATCCAGCAGGGCTGTCATTCAGAATAAAAGGGGTTATAAAGACTTTCTAGGACAAATAAAAACTAAAGGAAATTGTGAATACTAAAAGTGCCCTGCAAGTAATATTAAAGGGGATCCACTGAATGAAGAGAAAGCCCAAAAGTAAAAAAGACCAGAAAGGAACAGAGAAATCTAGAGAAACAGGGACTTTACAGGTAATACAATGGCACTAAATTCATATCTTTCAATAACTACTCTGAGTGTAAATAGAATAAACCCTCCAATCAAAAGACACATGGTATCAGATTGAATTAAAAAAAAAAAGACCCATCAATATGTTGTCTACAAGATACTCATTTTATACCCATAGACACTCCAGATTGAAATAAAAGGGTAGATAATTACTTATGGCAATGGACATCAAAAGAAAGCTAAAGTAGCCATCCTTATATCAGACAAACTAGATTTTATTTATTTTTTTTTATTTTTTTTTTTTTAAAGATTTTATTTATTTATTTGACAGAGAGAGATCACAAGTAGGCAGAGAGGCAGGCAGAGAGAGAGGGGGAAGCAGGCTCCCCGCTGAGCAAAGAGCCAGATGTGGGGCTCGATCCCAGGACCCTGAGATCATGACCTGAGCTGAAGGCAGAGGCTTTAACCCACTGAGCCACCCAGGCGCCCCGTGACAAACTAGATTTTAAATCAAAGACTGTAATAAGAGATGAAGAAGGACACTATGTCATAATAAAACTGTCTATCTAACAAGAAGATCTAACAATTGTTAATATTCATGCCCCTAGCTTTGGAGCAGTCAATTATATAAACCAATTCATAACAACATTAAAGAAACACTAACAATAATACGATAATACTAGGGGACTTTACCATCCCTCTCACAGCAATGACAGATCATGTAAGCAGAAGATCAATAAGAAAACAAGGGCTTTGAAGACACACTGGACCAGCTGGACTTCAGAAATATTCAGACAATTTCATCCCAAAGCAACAGAATACACATTCTTCTTGAGTACACATGGAACATTCTCCAGAAGAGATCACATTACATTTCAGACCACAATGCTTTAAAACTTGAATTGAACCACAAAAGAAAATTTGGAGGGGACACAAATACATGGAAGTTAAATAACATCCTACTAAATTGTAAATAGGTCAACAGAAAATTAAAGAAGAGTTTTTAAAATACGTGAAAGCATATGAAAATGAAAACATGACAGTTCACAACCTTTGGGATACAGCAAAGGTGACTCTAAAAGGGAAGTATATAGCAATACACGCATTTCTCGAGAACAAGAAAAGTTCTCAAATATACAATCTGTCCTTACACGTAAAGGAGTTGAGAAAAGAACAGCAAATAAAATCTAAATCTAGCAAGAGAAGAGAAATAGTAAAGATTAGAGCAGAAATGAATGATATAGAAATTAAAACAAACAAACAGTAGAACCAATCAATGAAGCTAGGTGCTCGTTCTAGAAAAACTAGTGAGACTGACAAACCCCTAGCCAGAATTATCAAAAAGAAAAGAGAAAGTATCAAAATAAATAAAATCATAAATGAAAGAGGAGAGATCACAATCAACAACAAAGAAATATAAAGAATTTTAAGAGAGTATTATGAGCAATTAAATGTCAAGAAATTAGACAATCTGGAAGAAATGGATGCATTCCTAGAAAGCTATAGACTACGAAAACTGAAACAGTTTTGTTTCATAACCAGCAAACAGATTGAACCAGTAATCAAAAGTCTCCCAAAAAACAAGACTGCATAGGCAGCTGCCCTCTCATCAGAATTCCACCAAACATTTAAAGAAGAATTAATAATTATTCTTCTGAAGCTGTTGCAAAAAAAAAAAAAAATAGAAATGGCAGGAGAACTTTGAAACTCATTCTATGAGGCCAGCATTACCTTGATCCCAAAACTAGACAAAGACTCCACCAAAAAGGAGAATAGTCCCAAAAGATCAATATCTCTGATGAACATGGATGCAAAAATTCTCACCAAAATACTAGCCAATAGGATCCAACAGTGCATTAAAAGGATTATTCACTATGACCAACTGGGATTTATTCCTAGGCTGCAAGTGTGATTCAACATCCGCAAATCAATCAATGTGATACAAACATTAATAAAAGAAAGAATAAGAACCATATGACACTCTCAACAGATGCAGAAAAAGAATTTGACAAAGTACAACATCCTTTTTTGATCAAAACTCTTTACAGTGTAGGGATAGAGGGTACATACCTCTAATATCATAAAAGCCTTCTATACAAAACCCACAGCAAATATTTTTCTCAATGGGGAAAAACTGAGAGCTTTTTCCCTAAAGTTAGGAACACAGCAGGGATGTCCACTATCATCACTGCTATTCAACATAGTACTAGATGTCCCTCAGCAATCAGACAACAAAAAGAAATAAAATGCTTCTGAATCAGCAAAGAAGTCAAACTCTCACTCTTTGCAGATGATATGATACTTTATGTGGAAAACCCAAAGGACTCCACCCAAAAACTGCTAGAATTCATAGAAGGAATTCAGTAAAGTGTCAGGATATAAAATCAGTGCACAGAAATCAGTTGCATTTCTATATACCAAAAGCAAAACAGAAGAAAGAAAAATGAAAGAGTTGGTCCCATTTACAGTTGCACACAAAACCATGAGATACCGCAGAATAAATCTAACCAAAGAAGCAAAGAATCTGTATTCAGAAAACTATAGAATACTCATGAAAGAAATTGAGGAAGACACAAAGAAATAGAAAAATATTCCATCCTCATGGATTGGAAGAATAAATATTGTGAAAATGTCTATAATACCCAGGGCAATCTACATATTTAATGCAATCTCTACCAAAATACCATAACTTTTTTCAAGGAAATGGAACAAATAATCCTAAAATTTATATGGAGCTAGAAAAGACCACAAATAGCCAGAGGAATGTTGAAAAAGAAAACCAAAGCTGGCGGCATCACAATTCCAGACTTCAAGCTCTATTACAAAACTGTAATCATCAAGACAGTATGGTACTGGTAAAAAAACAGATACATAGATCAATGGAACAGAATAGAGAGCCCAGAAATGGACCCTCAACTTCATGGTCAACTAATCTTTGACAAAGCAGGAAAGAATGTCCAATGGAAAAAGGACTGTTTCTTCAACAAATAATGTTGGGAAAATTGGACAGCCACATGCAGAAGCATGAAACTAGACCATTTCCTCACACCACCACAAAAATAGACTCAAAATGGATGAAAGACATCAATGTGAGACAGGAATCCTTCAAAATCCTTGAGGAGAACACAGACAGTGACCTCTTTGACTTTAGCCACAGCAACTTCTTCCTAGAAACATCACCAAAGGCAAGAAAAGCAAGGGCAAACTATTGGGATGTCATCAAGATAAAAAGCTTTTTCACAGCAAAGGAAACAGTCAGCAAAATGAAAAGACAACCAACAGAATGGGATAAGATATTCGCAAATGACATATCATATAAAGGGCTAGTATCTAAAATCTATAAAGAACTTATCAAACTCAAC
>NW_022631130.1:3521269-3683062 GCF_010015895.1 Lontra canadensis | reverse complement strand
AATATAACATATGTGTTATATATGTTATATTATATATAATTACATTTATACAATATAATTTATATGATTAAATTTATATAATTTATGTTATATATATGTTATATATGTTATATTATATATTATATATAATATATGTTATATATGTTATATTATATATAATTATATGTTATTATATTATATAATATATAATATATTAAATATGATTATAATTATAATCAATTATTAATAATTATGTTATAATTATGATATATTATTATAATATTATATAATGGGGGAATGAGAGAGAAACATGTAGAGGTAAATTGTCAAATACTCAGGGAAAAATAATTATTGTTAGTCAAAGTGACAAATGTTAATAATTTTTGAAGCCAGGTTGTGGGTACATTTATATATACTTGAGAATGTTAATTCTAGGAAGTTGGAGGAAAATAAAAGAAGTGCCCAGTTGCTCCCAATGTGCAGCTGCATCCTGTACATGAAGAAGCAAAGAGAAGGTGTGCTTCCACCACTGAGTGGAAGGGATTTTCTTTAGGCAAGTGTGAGAGTATGTGAGTGTGTGAGTCCATGTGTTTGAGAATGTGAGAGTTTAAGAGTATATTAAGGGGCTTTCTTACACCACATACAAAAATAAACTCAAAGTGAATGAAAGACCTCAATGTGAGAGAGTAATCCATCAAAACCTAGAGGAGAACATAAGTAGCAACATCTTTGACTTCGGCCTCAGCAACTTCTTACAGACACATCTCCAAAGGCAAAGGAAACAAAAGCAAAAATGAACTGTTGGGACTTCTTCAAGATAAAAAGCTTCTGCACAACAAAGGAAACTCTTTACAAAGCTAAAAGAGCTAAAAGATAATTGATAGAATGGGAGGAGATAGTTGCAATGTCTTATCAGATAAAGGGCTAGTATCCAAAATCTGTAACTTACCAAGCTCAACACCCAGAGAACAACAAATCCCCTCAAGAAACAGGTGGCAGACATGAACAGACATTTCTCCAAAGAAGACAGACAAATAAATGGCTGACAGACACATGAAAAAATGCTCTACATCACTTGGCATCAGGGAAATACAAATGAAAACCACACTAAGATACCACCTTACACCAGTCAGAATGGCTAAAATGTAACAAGTCAGGCAACAACAGATATCGGTGAGTATGCAGGAAAAGGGGAACACTTTTACACTGTTGGTGGGAATGCAAACTGGTACAGTCACTCTGGAAAACAATATTGAGGTTTCTCCAAATGTTAAAAATATGACCTGACAATTGTACTACTAAGTATTTATCCAAGGGATACAAACATAGTGATTCAAAGAGGCACATATACAGCAGTGTTTATAACAGCAATATCCACAATAGCCAAACTAGGGGGAAAGTCCAGATGTCCATCGACAGGTGAATGGATAAGGAAAATGTATATACATACATGTATGTGTATATATATATATATATATATATATATATATATATACACATTCCAGGAATATCAGAAATTGATATTCCAGCAGGAATGATCACACCCAGAATGTAGTTTTGATTTCATCATATATATTCCAAATATATATATATAAATTTATATATATAAAGTTTTGATTTCATCATATATATCCATATATATGATATGTCATATATATTCCATATATATGCAATGATGTGCATGGAATTAGAGGGTATTATTCTAAGCAAAATAAGTCAGTCAGAGAAAGACAAATATATGATTTCACTCATATGTGGAATTTAAGAAACAAAACAGATGAACATAGGGGAAGGCAAGGAGAAATAAAATAATATGAAAATAAAGAGGGAGAAAAACCATAAAAGACACTTAATTCTAGGAAACAGAGAGTTGCTGAGGGGGAGGTGGGTGGGGCGGGGCGGTAATTGGGTGATGGAGATTAAGAAGGGCACTGGATGTAATAAACATGTGTTTGTTACATGTGTTATATGCAACTGATGAATCACTAAAATCACTTCTAAATTAAAATCACTATTATGATTTTAATAAATCATAATAATAAATGTGAAACAAAGGTGTTTTATGGTTCTAAAAATTCACAAGATTGTTTACCAAGAAATCTGAACAACAATACCATTTAAAAAAATTTTTAAAAAAGGACCCTTGAACAAAGGTATGAGTGAATCCAGAAGGGAACAAGAGGAACTATGATGGACTGGTATGTGGTAAATACAAATAAATATTGACTGTCTAAAACAGAAAGAATAAAAATGTCTTTTAAATATACATAGTGATAAGACTATTGTGACCACATTGAATGAAAAAATACCTCAGTTAAAAGAAATATATTATCAGACCAGTAAAAAAATAAATAGACCCTAAGTATATGTTTACAAAAATACACATTAAATATAGGGATAACAAAGACTGAGCCAATAGAGCTCAGTTAAGGAAACCAAGGTTTCTGCCCATGGAGATGAAGATCTGATTCATTCCACACCTGGCAAACCACTAGACCCACTAAGTGCTATTGAAGGAAATCCAGAACAGATGGTAGAGAGGGGGAAGTGATTAACATTGTTTACCATCTTGGGAGAGGCTAAATAGTAAAGATTCTAATTTTTGTTTGTTTCATGTTTTAATTAACACTCTTATTTTAATTTTCTTCAGAGACTAGAAATTTCCACTGCCTTGAAGAGGGCTTCTGTGGCTTACTGGTTTGTATCTTCACATTGTGTTCCCACCACAAAGCAAAAATGAACTGCAGGAGACAACCGGAAAGAATGAGAGTGCAGTTGATCTGCATGAGCTGCTCACCCTCCAAAACTTTTCCCACTTGTTTCCCCAGCCATTGGGCTAATTTATGTTAAGCAGGTTTATGAGAGACTGTGGGATCCACTGGCACCTGTGCATATGCAGTGGGAAATATGGTTGTGTTAATGTTCTTTCTGTGGGATGAATGTATCTCTAGTCAACACTTCTTCTTTGAGATACAGTTTTTCATAGATCTTTTAGAAAATGAGAATATTTTTCCTTTCCTTCTCCTAATGTCCTCCATGTTATTTCTTATGACATTAGGAGAAGGAAAGGAAAGGTGAATTGGAGCAAATCTGAGGGGAAGATGAACCATGAGAGACTGTGGACTCTGAGAAACAAACTGAGGGTTTTGGAGGGGACAAGGGTATGGGGGTTAGGTGAGTCTGGTGGTGGGATCTTAGGAGGGCATGTATTGCATGGAGTGCTGGCTGTGGTGTATAAACAGTGAAACTTGGAACACTAAAAAAATAAAATAAAATTTTTAAAAATGAGGACATGAGCTTAAAATGACCATATGCATTCTATACCAAGTAGGGGACAACTCAGTGGGGCACAAATTCATTTGAATCCTCCTTTTCTGACTCATTTCCTTTACCCCTTGTTCCTGCTTTCTTGAGATGGCTGTTTTTAAAACACGTAACATGTGATTTTTTTTTTCTAGGTCTCTGCTTTCTGAGGAACCCCATATTAGTCACAGATAAAAGAGAAAAATCTAGACCATTGTCTAGGAAGTTCCAAATACCTAAATGTTTGACCTTATGAAAAAAATATCTGAGGAGGGACTAAACTCAGTTATTGCATGCAGTGATTAAAACTGCACGCAATCTTATGCACCTCCAAAAATAGTAATACAATATATGTTAATTAAATTGAATTAAAATTAATTAATTAATTAAATGCAAAAAAACCTAAAAAACTATTTCCTCTAATTAATTATCTGACAGAAGATGAGACTCTAGGAAAGAAGACTCAAGGAAAGAAGTCATGTTGTACATCACCAGCTACACCACCAGGTTCCATCCTGCCCCAGTGTGCCTTTGCTCATGCTACCTGCCTGCCCATAGTGCTCTGCTCTCCCCACCCTAGCCTCCCCAGGCCTTCCTATACTTCCTCCAGGAGATTCTCCAACCACTAAATCTCCTGGTGCCCACAAGGTAAGCAACAAATAGCTTCTTGGTGATTAATCTTGTCTGCAAAACGAGACTGAGTACCTTAGAAGGGACACTGTGCCCTAGACTGGGAGCAGCTTCAGCATAATGATCACACTGACTCATAAACTGCATCCTGTCTTTGGAATGTGCCCATTCCAGGGACATCACTGGGATCCTGCAGGGAACAAAATCTTGCTATCAAGACAGACCTAGCAAGCCGGAGGCAAAGATGGATAGCACACAAGAGGCCTGACTGCAGCAAGCAGTCCCAAAGGTAGGACAAACAGCACATACCATTACCCATTGACTCTCAGCACAGGACAGGACTCCCATGCACCTCCACATAGTTGGCAAGGGCCCAGGACTGCTTCTGTGAAAAGATCTGTCCTCGGAAATCTCTTTAGATGAAAGAATACCTTCTTTGGCTTACTCCAGGGACTGTGTCCCCAGAGAGCTCCTTGCTCTTTCCTGACAAACAGCCTAGGATTATGCCTTTTGCCAGGACCCTATGGCACGGCAAATGGATCATGAGCTTGAGCAAATGAAGGTGGACAGATAAGAGGGCATTGGGATTCTCCCAGAGGGTCCAGAGCTGGATAAAGTTAGATGACACGTGAAAACAATTATTTGCTTTTATAGAATCCATTGCTCAGAGTTAATTAAATAGGCTCTTTTCATTCTCAAGGCCAGCTTTGAGATTGAGAGTAATAGAGAATTAGCCTGGGGAGACTTGTAATGTCCTCCTGTTTCTGGGGTCTCATGTCCATGCACAGAACATTGGAGCTGGCAGAGGCCTCAGAGCTTCAGCAGTCCAAACCCACATATCAATGGTCAGAACTAAAGCCTAGAGATAGTTTGGGTTGCACAGAACAAAGGCTTCCGCCTGTCAATCCAAAGCTCTTTTCTTATTATATGTAGGAACAGAAGGTTACTCTGGGCCAAGGATGAGGAGCTCTGCTGAAGCTACCCACTCTCCTGGGTGGGAAGGTCTTATCTACTCTCAGGGAAAGTCACATAAGAACTCAGCAGATGAAGCCAGATGTGGATCAGAGGACAGTTCCTGATCCCGCAGTCTCTGAGCTTTTGCACTGCACTTCTGACTCCACAGGCAGCAGCATGTGCCCTCGGGGCAGCTATCTCAACCTCTCCAGGAGAAGAGCACATCAGTTGATCCAGCCTCAAGGTTTCTTGGTGCTCATGAGGGGAACATAGATGGGGAAGGATGGAAAGTTCTCCAAAGGGGAAAGAGATACACTCTTAGTAAAATAGATTGAACATTCAGTTTTACCTTTGCACCTATCAAAAACATCACAAAATGCAGTGATGGACTTTAAAAAGGTATGAACCTACCAAGGAAAAGAGAAAGAGTGAAGACAACATAGACTGGAGATGTCAAGGATATGTTGGAAGAGAGGAAGGGAGACAGACAAAGAGAGAGAGGGATAGAGCCAATTCAACAGGATTGCAAAGTCCAGGTCCACTCTGCCTGAAAGAAAGCAATGGGAGAAAGGCAGGAAAGACTCCAGATCTGTTTTCCTCCCCCCTCCCCCCCACACTGTGGGAGAGAGGCCTGACTGGGGAGTCCAGAAAGGCTGATTGTGCATGAAGAAGTGAGACCTCAGATTTGCTCCTATCCTGAAAGGCTCTGGATTCCAGGATAGTAGGCTCAACTGAGAGCAGGGGTGAGACCCCAGGGTGAACAAAGAGGGAAAACTGGAATGTGTGTGAATGCTGAGATCTCAGACTTCTCCCTCATCAGGCTGCTAGAAGCCTGACATTTAACTCAGAAGAAGGAAACTGAAGGATTCATCTCCAGAAAAACTGAGCGATCTCAGACACCATGGGAACATGGGCATTTGGGTGAGGAGGTATGAACAAGCCATTATACTGCACAGTCACTCTATAGTGGAGGCCCACTAGTTAACAAGAAGGAGACAAAAACAACACACAGCTTCTTCACTTACAATTTACTTACAAGGCCTCACCCTTAAATAAAGGAAAAAAAAAAAAACAAAACAACAACAGCACAAGAATCACCAAATATTTTGGGGAAGTTTCCAAAGTGCTATATAGAGTCAAAACAAAGTATTTTAGAGAAAACAAGATCTCAGAAGAAAATAGGCAAGAAGGAGGCATAAAAAACTTGAATTTATATAATTTATACAACAGATTAATAGAACATACAGAATCCATGATGCAAATAGAGGTGTTATAAGAAAAGGAATAGTGTCAGGAAACACTTCTAATATCTATTAGGACTTCTTAGAAATTAAAAAAAAAATCCTATGATAAGAGAAGTTAAAAGTTCAATAGAATGCAAAGATAAATTTGAGAAAATCTATTAAGAAGCAGAAAATAACTAGAAGTCCTAGCAACAGCAATCAGACAACAAAAAGAAATAAGAGGTATTCAAATTGGCAAAGAAGAAGTCAAACTGTCTCTCCATGACATGACACTTTATATGAAAAAGCTAAAAGACTCCACTTCCAAACTACTAGAACTCATGTAACAATTCAGTAATGTGGCAGGATACAAAATCAATGTACAGAAATCTGTTGCTTTCTTATACACTAACAATGAAAATACAGAAAGGGAAATTAGATAATTGATTCCATTTATTATAGCACCAAGAGCCATAAGATACCTGGGAATAAACCAAACCAAAGAGGTAAAGGATCTGTACTCAAGGAACTACAGAACACTCATGAAAGAAATTGAAGAAGACACAAAAAGATGGAAGACCATTCCATGCTCATGGATCAGAATAGTAAACATTGTTAAAATGTCTATACTACCTAGAGCAATCTATACTTTCAACACCATCCTGATCAAAATTCCACTGGCATTTTTCAAAGTGCTGGAACAAACAGTCCTAAAGTTTGTATGGAACCAGAAAAGACCCTGAATCACTAAGGAAATGCTGAAAAAGAAAAACAAAGCTGGGGGCATCACTGCCTGATTTCAAGCTTTACTACAAAGCTGTGATCACCAAGACAGCATGGTACTGGCACAAAAACAGACACATAGACCAGTGGAACAGAGAGCCCAGATATGGACTCTCAACTTTATAGTCAAATAATCTTTGACAAAGCAGGAAAAAAATATCCAGGGGAAAAAAGACAGTCTCTTCAATAAATGGTGCTGGGAAAATTGGAAAGCTATGTATAGAAGAATGAAACTTGACCATACTCTTACACCATACACAAAGATAAATTTGAAATGGATACCTACCTCAATGTGAGGCAGGAATCCATCAAAGTCCTAGAGGAGAACAAAGGCAGTGACCTCTTTGACATAGGCCACAGCAACTTCTTTCAAGACATGTCTCCAAAGGCAAAGAAAAAAAAAAAAATGAACTTTTGGGACTTCATCAAGATAAAAACTTCTGCACAGCAAAGGAAACAGTCAACAAAACAAAGAGGCAACCTGCAGAATGGGAGAAGATATTTGGAAATGACACTACAGAAAATGGGCTGATATCCAAGATCTATAAAGAACTCCTTAAACTCAACACACACAAAACAGATAATCATGTCAAAAAATGCGCAAAAGAAATGAACAGACACTTTTCCAAAGAAGACATACAAATGGTTAACAGGCACATGAAAAAATGTTCATCATTAGCCATCAGGGAAATTCAAATCAAAACCACATTGAGATATCAACTTACACCAGTTAGAATGGCCAAAATCAACATGACAGGAAACAACAAATGTTGGAGAGGATGTGGAGAAAGGGGTGACCTCTTACACATTTGGTCGGAATGCAAGTTGGTGCAGCCACTTTGGAAAACAGTTTAGAGATTCCTTAAGAAATTGAAAATAGAGCTACCCTATAACCCTGCAATTGCACTACTGGGTATTTCCCCCAAAGATACAGATGTAGTGAAAAGAAGGGCCATCTCTACCCCAATGTTCATAGCAGCCATGGCCACAGTCACCAAACTGTGGAAAGAACCAAGATGCCCTTCAACAGATGAATGGATAAAGAAGATATGGTCCATGTATACAATAGAATATTATGCCTCCATCAGAAAGGATGAATACCCAGCTTTTGTATCAATGTGGATGGGACTGAAAGAGATTATGCTGAGTGAAATAAGTCAAGCAGAGAAGGTCAATTATCATATGGTTTCACTTACTTATGGAGCATAAGGAATAACACGGAGGACATTAGGAGAAGGAAAGGAAAAATGAATTGGGGGAAATTGGAGGGTAAGATGAAGCATGAGACACTGTGGACTCTGAGAAACAAACTACGGGTTTTGGAGGGGATGAGGGTGTGGGATTAGTTAAGCCTGGTGGTGGGTATTAGGGAGGGCATGTATTGCATGGAGCACTGGGTGTGGTGCATAAACAATAAATCTTGGAACACTGAAAAAATAAAATAAATTTTTTAAAAAAGCAGAAAATATAATAAAACTAAAGCATTGATTCAGAAATTTTAGCTTATGGTACTTGGAGTTCCAAAAAGAGAGAAAAGGAAAGGAATTATTTTCTTTTTAACTGAAGAATATGTCCCCAAATTTACCTTTCTGATTTAAAGAGTCCACGTGTTCAGCACAACAAATGAAAACAAAACACCAAGCTGTATTATCAATGCATTTCAGAATCACTGGAATAATGTTAAAAATTTCCAGAAACATAAAAACAAACAAACAGGTGTAAGTATTTGAAAATGAATAGGAGCAATGTCTTTATAATTCTGAGGGGAAATGATTCCCATCTTAGGATTTGGTACTCAAACTATCAGTCAAGTCTAAGAGTGGAATAGAATTGTCTTAGACATTCAGTGTCTCAAAAGTATACCTAGGGAAGCTATAGTGGTATGGATTCCAACGAAACCAGATAATTAATCAAGAAAGAGGAAAATGATCCAGCAAAGGAGGGAATCCAAGGGAATTCTCCAGACAATAAGAAACTCTAGGACAAAGGTTTGAGCAGCAGGTCTAAGGTGAAGCCATGTCCCATAGGAGCAAAAGAAGAGTGTGTACCAGCAGGTGGAGGTATCCAGAAAAGAAAAAAGGAAAGAAATTGATAGACTAGAAATGCATTTGAACATATGACAAATTTATGAAGAAAGCATTTCCATTTTCAATGAAGAGTCTGACAGTAGCAAAAGATACATGGAAAATTAGATAGAAAAAGAAGCAATGATTAACCCTGGGAAAAATGAAAAGGTATACAAGGAAGGAAACAAACATAGCACATTACAGAGCACATCAGTGAATAATGTTTACATAATTACAATGTGAACGCAGTATTGATACAGCAAAATAAAAGTAATAGAAGAGAGCTCATTCCTCATATTCAAAGGTGGGCACTTGGTGTTATAGACAACTAATGAATTGTTGAACACTACATCAAAACCTAATGATGTATTATATGTCAACTAATAGAACAGAAAAAAATGTTTGGAAGTGTTTTTCTTGGAGCAGGGGTAGATTTACCTAGAGTCCACATTCTCTGTCTCTTTTGCCTATGAACTAATGCAGTGTGGGGGCAAAAAAATCTCTCACCAGGGTAGGCAACTCATTCTGGCGCTATGAAAATGATTTTCCCTAACATCTGAAAATCTGGTTAAAAATCTGACCAAGTGGTAGAGGCACAACCAAGGTTGTCTGCACAACCTCCCTAATTGTTGAGGAAGTAATGCAGTGGAAACACATATATTTGGGGTGCAGTGGTAAAAAAAAATCTGGACTCTAGATTCTGCTCCTCTAAGAATAAACTGCATGAATCTTTTTCCTTTTGCTTCAGGCCCCAAAATGACTCAGCATTGTACTGGAGGAAAGCATTGAAAGAAAAATGAGCAACAAGAAGTGGAAATAAATAAAGGTTTTAGAAGGATTAAAAGGAAAATTATGGAAACTGAAGGTAGTTATTGTATCTCAAAGATAAAAACAAACAAACAAAAACCTTTGAGCAGCCAGGCCAAACAATGATATAGCAAGAAAGAACTTCAGTCTTTTTTTTTTTTCTTCAATAATTTTTTTCTTTTATTTCTTATTATGTTCATTGGGCCAACACATAGTACATCATTAGTTTTTGATGTAGTGTTCAGTGATTCATTAGTTGAGTATAACACCCAGCTCATTACAACACGTGCCCTCCTTAATACCCATCACCCAGTTACCCCATCCCTCCACCCCCCCCCCACTTTTCTGCAACCCTGTTTGTTTCCCAGAGTCCAGAGTCTCTCTCTCATGGTTTGTCTACCTCTCTCTGATTTTCTCCCTTTCAGTTTTCCCTCCTTTCTCCTGTAGTCCTACACTCTATTCTTTATATTCCACATATGAGTGAAACCATATAATAATTGTCTTTCTCTGCTTGATTTATTTCATTTAGCATAATCCCCTCCAGTTCCATCCATGTCTATCCAAATGGTGGGTATTCATCCTTTCTGATGGCTAAGTAACATTCCATTGTACTTATGAACCACATCTTTTTTATCCATTCATCTGTTGAAGGGCATCTTGGCTCCTTCCACAGTTTGGCTATTGTGGACATTGCTGCTATGAACATTGGGGTGCAAATGCCCCATCTGTATCTTTGGGGTGAATACCTAGTAGTGCAATTGCTGGGTCATAGGGTATCTCCATTTTAATGTCTTGAAGAATCTCTATACTGTTTTCCAGAGTGGCTGTGGCAGCTTGCATTTCCACCAACAGTATAAGAAGGTTCCCTTTTCTCCATATCCTCACCAACATTTGTTGTTTCCTGTCTTGTTAATTTTTGCCATTCTAACTGCTGCAAGGTGGTATCTCAATGTGGTTTTGATTTGTATTTCACTAATAGCTAGTGATGTTGAACATTTTTTCATGTGTCTGTTAGCCATTCGTATGTCTTCTTTGGAGAAGAACTTCAGTCTTTTAATAGGTGTATGTCTTGTGCAGCTTTTTTAAATGTTAATAAACTTTTTCACCTTTTAAATGGATTTTATTTTTTAGAGCAGGTTTATGTTCACAGCCAAGTTGAGCAGAAAGTTCAACTCACAGTTCCCTTATTTCCCTGGCCTTTCTCATTTTTTCATTTTACATTTCTCCTATGATATCTGCTAATTTGCCATCTGAGTATCTTTTCTAGTGAAGTGTCTATTCAGACTTGTGCTCAGTTTTCATTGCATTGTTTGACTTCTTATTGTTGAGTGTTGAGATTTTTTAATATAGTTTGAGTACAATTCCCTTGTGAAATAGTTGATTTGCCAATATAATTTTTCTAAATCTATTGCTTTTTTTTTTCAACAAAAACAATTGATTAAAAAATTAGCAGAGGAACTGAAGGGATATTTTCTTTAAGATTTTTATTTATTTATTTATTTGACAGACAGAGAACACTGTCTGTCAAATAAAGTAGGTAGAGAAGCAGGCAGAGAGAGAGGAGGAAGCAGGCTCCCTGCTGAGCAGAGAGCCCAATGTGGGGCTCGATCCCAGGACCTGGGATCATGACCTGAGCCAAAGGCAGAGGCTTTAACCCACTGAGCTATCCAGGTACCCCCTGAAAGAATATTTTCCAAAGAAGACATCCAAGTGACCAAAAGACATGAAACATATGTTCAAGTGTGTTCAACATCACTAATTATCAGGAAAATGCACATCAAAACCACAAGATATCACCTTACACTTGTTAGTTAGACTAAAAAGTCTAACTTGTTATTGTTATTATCAAATGTACAATACACAGCAAGAGGAGAGAGGAGAGGCTGTGGGGAAAATGCAATCCTTGTATACTATTGGTGGGAATGTAAATTATTGTATCCACTACATAAAACAGTATGGACATTCCTCAAAAAATTAAAAAATAGAATTTCATATGATCCAGCAATTCCACCTCTGGGATACATCCAATGGCAATGAAACCACTATCTCAAAAATATATCTGCATCCCCATGTTCATTCCAGCATTATTCATAATAGTCAAGGCATGGAAATGACCTTAGTGTTCATCAATGGATGAATGGATAAGCCATACACACACACACACACACACACACACACACACACACACACACAGAGTGGAATATTATTCAGTCATAAAAAGAAGGAAATTCTGCCTTTTGTGACAACATGGATGATCTTGAGGGCTAAGTGACATGTGTCAGACAAAGACAAATAATGTATTATTTCACCTCTATGTAAAATCTTAAAAAGCTGAATTCATAGGAGAAAGTGGAAGAGTAGTTGCAGGTGATGGAGGGTGGGGGAAATGGGGAGATGTTGGTCAAAGGATACAAACTTCCAGCTATAAGATGAATAACTTCGGGGATCTAATGTACAGTATAGTGACAATAACTGACACTATAGTATTATATACTTGAAAGTTTTTCAGAAAGTGGTCCAGTTTCATTCTTCTGCATGTGGCTGTCCAATTTTCCCAACACCATTTGTTGAAAAGATTGTCTTTTTTCCCATTGGATATTCTTTCCTGCTTTGTTGAAGAGTCATTGATTATAGAGTTGAGGGTTTATTTCCGGGTTCTCTATTATTTTCCATTTACCTATGTGTCTGCTTTTGTTCCAGTACCATACCGTATTGATGACTACAGCTTTGTAATATAGCTTAAACTCTGACATTGTGATGTCACCAGGTTTCTTACACCATACACAAAATTAAACTCAAAATGGATGAAAGGAATCCACTAAAATCCTAGAGGAGAATTTCGGCAGCAACCTCTTTGATCTCAAAACACAACTTACTAGACATGTCTCCAGAGGCAAGGGAAATAAAAGTAAAAATGAACTATTGGGACTTCTTCAAGATAAAAAAGCTTCTGCAGAGAGAAGGAAACAATCAGCAACACTAAAAGGCAAGCTATGCAATGAGGGAGGATATTTGCAAACGACTTATCAGATAAAGGGCCAGTATCCAAAATCTATAAAGAACTTATCAAACTCAACACCCAAAAAACAACAAATCCAGTCAATAAATGGGCAGAAGACATGAACAGATAGTTCTCCAAAGAAGATATACAAATGACCAACAGACATGAAAAAATGCCCCACGTCACTCAGCATCAGGGAAATACAAATCAAAACCACAATGAGATACCACCTCAAACCAGTCAGAATAGCTAAAATGATCAACTCAGGAAACAATAGATGTTGACAAGCATGCAGAGAAAGGGGAATACTCTTACACTGTTGGTGGGAGAGCAAGCTGGTGCAGACACTCTGGAAAACAGTCTGGAGGTTCCTCAAAAAGTTAAAAATAGAGTTACCCTTTGAGCTAGCAACTGCACTACTAGGTCTTTATCCTAAGGATACAAACATAATGATTCAAAGGGGCATGTGCACCCCAATGTTTATAGCGGCAATGTCCACGATAGCCAAACTATGGAAAGAGCCCAGATGTCCATCAACTCAAGAATGGATCAAGAAGAAATGTGGAATATTACTCAGACATCAAAAAGAAGGAAATCTTGCCATTTGCAATGAGGTGGATGGAACTAGAGGGTATGAGCCTAAGTGAAATAAGTTAGTTAAAGAAAAATAAATACCATACGATTTCATTCATATGTGAAATTTAAGAAACAAAACTGATGAACATAGAGGGAGGGAAGAAAAAAATAAAATAAGATAAAGACAGAGAGGGAAGTAAACCATAAGAGATTCGTAACTCTAGGGAACAAAATGAGTGTTGCTGGAGGGGAGGTAGGTGGGGGGATGAGGTAATTAGATGGTGGGCATTAAGGAGAGCACTTGATGTAATGAGCACTGGGTGCTATACACACCTGACGAATCACTAAATTTTACCCCTGAAACTAATACTACACCATATGCTAACTAACTTAAATTTAAATAAAATTTTGAAAGAAAAAAAAGTTGCTGAGAAAGTAAACCTTAAATGTTACTACTATACCCTATGTTGTGGGGAGATGTTTTGCCATATATACATGTTTCAAATAATCAGATGGTACACCCTAAACTTTCATATGGGTATGTCAATAATATCTTAATACAGTCAGGAAAAAAAATATAATACAACTTAAAAATCTGTAAAGGACTTGAATAGACATTTCTCCAAAGAATATATACAAATGGTTGATAATTACATGAAAAATTCCTTAATATCACTAATCACCAGGGAAATGCAAATCAAAACCATGATGAGATATCACTTTGTGCTCATTAGAATGACTATTGTTAAAAAAAATTAAAAAGCAGGAAATAACAAATAATTAATTGGTAAGGATGTAGAGAAGTTAGAGTCCTTTGTCAGTGCTCGTGGGAATATAAAGTGGTGTATAAAAAGGTACAATGTAGAAAAAATTACAATGGCTCCTCAAAAAATTAAACATAGAATTACCATTATGACCCAACAATTCTACTTCCAGGTAAATACTCAAAAGTTATGAAAGCTGAAACTTGAACAGATATTTGTACACCAACATTCACAATATTCACAATAGACAAAAGGTGGAAACAAATGTCTATCAAGGGAAGAATGGATAAAAAAATGTGGTATATACATACAGTGTAATATTATTCAGCCTTAAAAAGGAATGAAATTTTCATTCATAACTACAATATAGGTGAACCTTGAAAACCTTATGCTAAGTGAAATAAACTAGACACAAAAGGACAAATATTGTATGATTCCATCTATACGAATTACCTAGAACAGTCAATTTCATAGAGAAAGAAAGTAGAATACAGGTTACCAGCACCTAGGGGGAGAGATGAATGAGGAGTTTTTGCTTAAATGGTAGAGTTTCTGTTGGGGGTCATAAAAATATCTTGGAAATAGAGATGATGGTGTATAACTATGTGAATGGACTTAATGACCCTGAATTATACACTTAAAATATATTGAAATGAAAAAGTCAATGTTACATATATTTTACCAGAACTTTTAAAAAGAAAAAGAAACGAACTGTTACAGCTTTTTTTTAGGATGGAAGTTTTAAAATATAGGTAACTTTGTGCTCACTTCTGCAGGACATATATTAAAACTGGAACAATACAGAGAATATTAACATTGTCCCTATGCAAGGATGACATGCAAATTCATGAAGTGTTCCATATTTTTAAAACAATTTTTTAAAAATAAAACAAAATACAGTTACTTTTGAAAGAACAAGAAACCACCCAGTCATTGCAGCAGGCCACATCATGTGAATGTATCCCTAATGCTAGTTTGTTTGAGATTGTGGAGCACATCTTTCTGCAGGGGAACTAGCCTGAGTACTAGGTTGCCTCTTGCCACATCCATCCTTGGAGCCATCATCCTTCTTCCCTACTCCAAATTGTGGCTCTTGAAACCACCTACTCCACCTTTCCAAATTGTGGCTATTGAAGTCTTTCTTCTCCATGTTGACAGTGCCAGCCCTCTCATCCTTCCTTGTGGGCATAGGATCCCACCACCTCACCTCGAAATCTTCTCCGAGGATCTATTGAGTTTAGGCTGCAAACCTGGATTTTTGCACCCCAGCTGAAGCACTTGACAGGCTACTGCCATATTTGTGCTCACAGTCAGGTGAAATCCTTTGAATTTGTCAGAATGCAAAGGTTATGGCCAGAAGGTCTGAGACCCACAGGTGAATCAATAACCAGGGAACAAGGGCAAAGAACCCTAAGGGCCCATGCCAGGAAAGAAAAGTGTTAGCGCCACAGCCCAAAAATGTTGTGAGTCCTGATGAGAAAACTACATGTATTATAAAAATAACAATGCAAGTTTACAATAGAACACTATTAAAAATCAGTCAGTAATGTCTGAACTGGAACATCCTGGTATGAAAGATCTTTCCAGGGGTCCTCAGAGAAGACCTGATCCAATGTCTTTGGGGAAGAAACAAAATTATGTATTATAAATTGTCCATATAGTTTGTTTTGTTTCTTAAAAATAAGGATATTTTAAAACTCTCTGACGGACGAAAGTAGATGGCTTAGAATAGCTCTCAATGGCCAAAGGGTGACAAATTGGAAAGGAAAAGAACAATTATCACTCATTGGAAGAAGTTAAGCCCGTAATTATTCCTCAAAAGGGGAAAAGTTTAAGAAAAATATAAAGCCCTTATATGGGACGCCTGGGTGGCTCAGTTGGTTAAGCGGCTGCCTTCGGCTCAGGTCATGATCCCAGTGTCCTGGGATCGAGTCCCACATTGGGCTTCTTGCTCGGCAGGGAACCTGCTTCTCCCTCTGCCTCTGCCTGCCTCTCTGTCTGCCTGTGTTCGCTCTCTCTCTCTCCCTCTGTCCCTGACAAATAAATAAATAAAATCTTAAAAAAATATATATAAAGCCCTTATAATGAAGAAGAGGGAAGACCATAATAAAAGAAACAAATGTTTATTAACTTTAACTAGTAAGGACTATGGAGTCTGTAGGAGTCTTATTCTTGATTCACGGTATATGTTGCAATGAAACATAGATCCGCCTTTGTTTCTACCTAATAGGGGAAGAATTGACTAAAGGAACTCTGATGGCCAGAAACTGACAGGAAAGGTCAGAACTATACCACCAACACCTGGAGAGGGGACATCTGGGATCATGCATGCTGCATCAGTCAGCAAATAATGTCCTCTCCGGGGGAGGTGACAGCAATGGAGCTCTCGACTCTGGGGTGTCTAGAAAGTCATGGCCTTTGCCATTTACCCTAGCCCTGATCTCTTTCTGGCCTCAGCCCAAACCTGGACTGGGCGACCCCTGTGTCCTTCCTTCCATTACTCATCGCCTGCATTCACCCCTATTGTGTGGAATCAGCCCCTTACCACCACCCTCTTCTACAGCTCACTTCCCTACCTCAGAGGAATCAGCAGCTTCGTCAGCACCAGCTGTGTGTTCCCGCCCCTTTCCACCCCACACCTCTTCCCCCACGTTCTTGGAACTGCTCCTTGAGCCATCCAGTGATTACTTAAGCCATACTTAATTCCTTTCCCCCAGCATGCCCTCCCTCTGTCCTCGGCCCAGCAGGGAGATAGTTCCCACGGTTCTACTCTTCCCAAGACTGCTGCAGGGCAAAGCAACAGAACACCTCACACAATGAGTAGCAGTAAAGGAAGTGCCTTGTTCCCATAAATAATATAATCCGGTCCAAGGAAGGCACTCTGTAAAGAAGGTTCTATAGGACTTCTGCCGCGCATCAGGAGACTGGCCTGCCCCAGACCCGCTCTGAATCCTGGGTAGGAATCTGGACTAGGCCCTGTGTGATGGAACCTTTCCGAGACGGTTGGGGTTAAATCTTCCTGGACGTTGCGAGCTGCGGAGATCAGGGTACCCACACCTGTGCACTCTAAGGCTTTCGGACCACTGCACAGGCTTGCAGTCTGGAGCCAGGGGAGACCACTGCGAAGCTGTACATCCCAGCAGCATCCGCAGCTGGGCCTGAGGAATGAAAAACCACAGCCTTGCCAAAAGTCAGAGACAGAGATCGGAGAAATACTTAATAAAGCGAGACTGACCGAAGTCCGGGTGGCACCGAGGCTACAGTTCCCCGAGAGCAGCCCCCACCCGGGCCCAGCGCGTTTCACCTCGCCCGCAGCGGCGCGGGGCTGCGGAGGACGCTAACAGGCTCTACGCCCCGCCCCGCCCCCACCCCGAGCCCTCCCTTGACTTAACCCTTCCCTGCCCGCTTCCTTGACACAACGGCCCGCCCCTCCAAGCCACGGCGAGCGGGCGCGGGCCCACCTCCTTCCCCACCCCGCGGGGGCGCGCGGCGCCAGGAGCTAACCGTGGTGCTGAGCTCGGCTCGCGGCTTGGGCTCGGGCGCGGCTCTCCGCCCTGCCAAGGCCGCGTACTGCCACATTCCCGGTCACCAGCGGTAAGTCGGCAAAGGCCGAGGATTTAGGCTTGGGGAGAAAGGGGATGATTTGGAAATTTTTGTATGTTCTTTTGAGCGATGGGCGGACTGAGTGGAGGAACAGGGTCTGTACCCTCTCTACCCCACAGTGTCCTGAGCGGATGTTGCGGAGTCTGGGGTCTGGGGGCGACGACACTTTTCGGTCTGGGCTAAGGAAGGGGAGAGAACACTTGCGCGATGATGCGGAGGCTGGGAAAGAACAGATAAGACTGGAGACCCATTTTCTTTCAGCCGGGCAGCCCGGGAACACCTAAAGACTCCCTTAGAGGAGGTGGAACAGAACCTTTGCTCCCCAAAAGGTCCTTTGTCTCCCCAGCGTGGGGATTGGGTGAATTGGTGATGTTCTTGCTGCAGATTCTATTTCTGCTTCATTCCCCACCCCACACCCACCCCATTACACGAGGCTTTCTTTCTCCACAATAGCCTTCACTCCATCCACCCTGAAGGTTTTGGCTTAGACAAGACACCCTCTACAGAAGTAAAGCATTGCCCCATACATAACCTCCTACGCTGACCCTAGTGTCCAGGAAGTCCCTTGGTGGGGCTCCCCTCTGAAGCCTCTGCTTTCCTATCACCATTCACCTCTTTGTATTTCAAGGCTTGCGATTTTATTGGGTGTTGGGGGCGGGGCAGGGAAAAGCATGGCAAATGCCAAAACTATTAGTCAAAATTTTTGTATCTCCAAAACACTGCTATTATATGTGCACCTGCAAGGTTTTTATTTGCTCCGTGATATGCCCAATCACTTTCATGTTAAAAAAGGGAAGAAACTGACAGAATTACCTTCCCAAAGGGAAAAGAAAATCCTAGGCAGTGGAGTTAAAGTTATTCATCTTGTAGAAAGCAGCCAGTAGAATTACTTCATTTTCTCAATTTGCAACAAATCCATATGCAAGTTCATACTCTGTGTAAGACACTGAGAGGAAAGATTGGCATACATGGAAAGTCTCTGTCGCTATTTACTTTCCACTAGGCCCTGGTCTGGTTTCTTTTTTATTTTTTTTAAGATTTTATTTATTTACTTGACACAGAGAGAGTGATCACAAGTAGGCAGAGAGGCAGGCAGAGAAAGCAGGGAAGCAGGCTCCCTGCTGAGCAGAGAGCCTTTTGTGGGGCTTGATCCCAGGAGCCCAAGGCAGAGTATTAACCCACTGAGCCACCCAGGCGCCCTATGGCAAGGCTTCTAATCTGCTTTCTTTTATTTTATTTATTTATTTATTTATATTTATTTATTTCTTTTCAGTGTAACAATATTCATTGTTTTTCACCACACCCAGTGCTCCATGCAATACGTGCCCTCCCCAATACCCACCACCTGGTTCCCCCAACCTCCCACCCCCTGCCCCTTCAAAACCTTCAGGTTGTTTTTCAGGGCCCATAGTCTCTCATGGTTCACCTCTAATCTGTTTTCTTGCCTCCACTCTTTGAGCCTACTTTCCATTCTCATTTACAACTGATCCATTAAAACTGAAAATTCACCTCTGTTACTCACCCTTGATGGTTGGCTCTCCATTGTGCATAGGATAAAAGCCAAGACCCAACCTGTGAACTTGGGCCTGGTACAGTCTGCCCTGCATATCTCTAGGCCTCAACCCACTGGCTTGCTGCTCTGGCCATCTGGGCCTGCTTTCAGAGCTTTAAAAATTCTTCATCCGTTGCTCGGCAAGGCCTTTCCCGAGGGATGTTCCCTCTGCCTGGAATATGTTTCCCACATCTCTTACCTGGTTGTTTTCCACTGTCTTTTAGATCTTGGTTTAAATATCACATCTGTGAATCAGAGTTGATTAAATAAATACACGAGGTGGTCCTTGTTCTCATGGAATTTGGAAGTTCATTTTAGAGAAGCAAGACTCAGTCCAAGGTCTTAGTGTCACTGAGACCTGTCTCAGAGAATGATGTGTATAACTGTAGAATTAAAAATGCCAGATTAAAAAAAAAATGCCAGATTCAGTATTCTATTTAGAAAATTTAAGCATAAATATGTGGCTAAAATGTCTCAAAAGCATAAATACTTCATTTAAATAAGCAGTAGCTCACTGTCAATGGCATTTAGAATCCTGAATCTTAGAGAATTTTCAACCTCACTGGGGAGTAAGAAGACCAAGCAAGCAACAGAATGAGGAGCCAGTGATGCTACAGATTAGAAGGCACCAAACCGGGGAAGGGACACTGCTACTTTTTCTTTTGGGGAGGGATGTGGAACATGGTAAAGGATTCCCTCTCAGGTTTCGTGCTGAGCACCACTGGAGAGGTCTTTAGCTAGAGGGTTACAAAGCAGAATGTGCATTTTTGCAGCTGGAAACCTCGACATATTTGGCCTCTGCCTTCAGGCAATGACAGTGTCAACATCTGACTATCCAGATAATTTCTACTTTGCCCCTGAGAACTGTCATGGAAGGTGACTGCTCAGCTTCCTCCAGTTCGTCAGTGGGCCCTCTGGCCCCCCACGGGATTTCCAACCCATGTCACAAATGGACCCATTTCTAAAGAGTCAGGCTCTGATAAAATATTTTAATGTAGAATCTGGACTGAACATACACTGAATGTCACATAATTGTTCCAGTATTTAGCAAGTTTCTCAATCATTATTCTGAATCTTAATGCTTATTTCCCTATCAATGTGCCAAAATGTTAAATGAACTCAGGAAACAGAGTTGGCAACATCAGTGACACTGAGTCCAGCCATCTGTAGAAATGACTGCTATTTTGAGACTTTATTTTCCAAGTTCAGAATATAGTAAAATTTCCAGTTCTTTGTGATTTTAAATCAGTTAACTGAATTAAGAAGAAATCAGTTTTATTTATAGAGATCTGATCTCTATATCACCTAGAGTATCAGATAAACCATTTTAGTTCTTGTAGTTGCAATTTCTTCACACAGTGAAGTAATCTTTATCATGCTCACTTGAAGTTATTCCTAAGAGCATAGTAATAAAAAGATTTTTCTAAAACATAGAAAAGAGATCTCATAATAAATATCTCTAAAATTTCAGGTCATAGAAATTACATTATCTTCAATTATAATTTTTCTAAATTTGCGTGCACTATACTTTCGATTTCAATCACCATTTTCATTGTGCTTGCCAATGAAATTCTTCATAAAAATACATTTATTAATTGATTTTTAAATTTCCCATCAAGAGGAGTTTGGGCTGTTCGTTCATAGAATATCTATCATGATTAAGAGCATATGACCAGAATTAGATGGGCTTGGTTTCAAATCTTAGTTCTGTCACTTACTGCATGGGTAAACTGAACCAACCTATTGACTTTTCTGGACCTTAATATCTCCTTTGTAAAATGGAGGTTACAGCAGTATATCTCATAAGGTTATTGGCCAAGCTCTCACTTGGATAAGTAGATGTAACCAAGACTCAAATCTGGGTTCTCCAACTCCAGAGTCTAGATAGTATCCACTATGTTGTGGATATTAAAACCCATCAGACCTGGGGAAGGACTTATGTAGGCCACAAAGTACTATGGGGAATGAAAATGGGATCTGCAGATACAGGGTAGGAAAGGCTTGGGCACATGCCACCTCACAAGAAGCAGAAGACAGCTTGAAGCACTGTCCCATCCAGGATGCTGCCACCAAGAACTGAGCTGCCCCCAGAACCAGGTCTGGATTCTGTCATTTTCCCTGATCCAGTGCCAGCTCCTCCTATCCTCCAGCTAGAAGTCCCAGGTGTTCCTCTGCAGGGTAGGAAGCACTGCTCATAGGTGGGAGTAGGGTTGAGGCTGGTCAGCTTGCCCCTGTGAATCCCTACAATGACAACCTTGTCACCCCTTTTCATCTTCTTCAGCTTTAATATTGTTAACTGGGCTGTGAGGCAGCCCCTCTGCTCACCTCCAGGTCCTCATGGCTAACCATTTGAGAGACTCCAGAGCTGACCCTATATGGCTTACATCTGTCTAGCAGCTTTCTGAAGGTAGCTGCAAATCTGTGTGGACAATGGACCCAAAAAGCATGCAGGCTGACAGAGCCACGTGCCTTTACACTTGCTGCATCCCTCCCTCACAGACTACAAATTATGGGGGAGTGAATTCAGGAGCTCCCTATCAAGAAAGTCCTTGTGGAGAGTCAAAGAAACCCCAAAATCTCTCCTGTAATCTTTCCCTGGACAAACTGACAGGATGGACTGTCAGGTTGCTCATCACCAAGGAGAGGAAGAGCTGCTGGAACAGGCTGAGCTGTGAGCTGGGTGCCGGTGAGAACGCAGAGAGAGAGAGTCCAGGGAAGGTCACAGGTGGTACTCTTGGGCATCACCTTTTTTTGTTCCACTCTTGTAGGCCTCTAAACACATTCCAAAAGCAACATGATTAAAACTATAGATTCTTGTTTCTCTCTCTCAAACCAGCTCTTGGCACAGGCCCCTTCCTTGCCTTTACTCAGTTTCTACTTCCTTACCTTTTCCCACTTCTGAGTCAGTATTTACTGTTCCTCAGTGTTGATGACTTCTCTCTCTTTATTCAGTGGCTGGGTCCTAGCACTTCTGCCTTTGAAAGGCCCTATATAATTTCACCTCTCTTTTTTGTGACTTATGACTATAGCTTCCATCTGGATCTTATCTCCACATACTTAGCCCACTTTAGTTACCTTTTATGAAACTTCTCTGCTCAAAACTTCTTTCTAATTTATTCTGTCCTCCACTCAAAGATCAGAAAAATGGTCTTAGACCACCAACTTTGTTATGTTACTGTTTCTACACACCCACTCACTCAGAAGACTTTCATAGCTCTTCACTGATCTCAGAGGAAGGTCACACTCCCCAGCTATGCAAAAATGGTCAAGATAACACTCTTACTGGCTTCCCCACACACACCCAGGACAGACATTGGTAATCAATCCCAACAGTCTTTCCCGTTAGATTAGACTGGGCATCCATCTGGGTTAGCACTCTGGATGGCACTCCAGACATCAGTACTTCTCAGGTGTGCACAGAAAGTGATACCTGCCTGATCTCCAGCCCATCATGTTCTATGTCTATCTAACCTGCCTTGTCTTGGTCTCATGTCTGACTCCTCACTTTGGTCTTCTACCATGATGCCGTCTCTCTTCTCAGTGCTCAAACCCAGCATGCACCGTTAGATGCTTGGTGGTGCCTTGCCCTGATGGTCTCTGTGTAGACTGAGTCTTGCCTCCTCAGACAGATGCAGTAGCCCTGGAGGGCAAGGTATGTGTTTTTCCTTCCAACTGACAAGCACCCATGTCCATCCCAGAAGGCAGGCTTGGGTTTTCCTTTGAGCTTTGTCTTTTAGATGAAGGCAGGAACTTATTTATTGAATCCACTGCTTCTTCACTCAGAAAGGCTGTGATACTGTAAGGTTGTGGTGCTATTTGTAGAGTTCTTGGGCCTGGAAATGGGAATCTGACTTGGCCAGATAAAATCTGAGAGGATGCTTGGTAGAGTTGAGAGATCACAGACACAAGAACACTAGACCCCAGTCTGCTCTCAATTCAGCTTCCACTGTGTGACTTTAAGCATGTGACTTAGCTTCTCTAACATCAGTTTTCTGTGGATCAGTGGGCAGCCCTGGAGCAGTGAGCATGGGTGAGGCCATTCTCATCTCCCTCTCCCTGCCTCTGCAGAGGATCCAAATTTAGTTGTCACCACTCAGCAACAAGGCCACAGTGTAAGCAGACATAGGCAGAGGTCTTCTAGAGCCATAGGCCACCATCTTGGATACTAAGTGTCTCCTGCTTTCCTTCACAGCAGTTTGGGGCACTGGCAGCATGGAGCTGAAGAGAGGGAAGACCTTCATCAAATCCAGCCTGCAGATTTCCCATGAGAAACTCCTAGATTCATCAGCCACCGCTCTGGCCAGGGAGGATACAAGTCCCTGGTCAGTCTCACCAGGAGGGCAACAGCGGCCCTACTGTGAAAGGGCCCCACAGGTTAGTCCCAGCACCCAAGGATATGACAGATGTTCCAACAATGGGGCAGAGCTGGAACCCGAGGTGGGGGCTGCAACCTTCTGTGGGGCCACCTTCAAACTGGTACGAAAGAGCAAGACTCACGACTGTGTGCCTGAGGCTGGCAGGGCAAGCACAGCCACAGGGCAGCTGGTGGGCAGTGCAAGCTTCCCAGGGCCCCCCAGCAGCCAACGCATGATTGATTACCGCCACTTTGTGCCCCAGATGCCCTTTGTGCCAGCTGTGGCCAAGAGCATCCCAAGGAAGAGGATCTCCCTGAAACGACCTAAGAAGTGCTTTCGGAACCTATTCCACATTCGCAGAAACAAGCCTGAGAACTTGGCCTCACTGGTGACCAAGGGTGAGAGCCTGTCTTCCCCTGGGGAGCCATCAGAGGATGGTGGGCAGCCAGGCAAAACTTTCTTCCCCTTAGGTGAGGGACTGGGTCCAGACAGCCTGTGCCAGGACCTATCTGACAGTGAGCTCCTGCCTGACTCTTCCTTTGACCTCTGCAGGGCCTTGTGTGAGGATGTGGCCTCACTCAAGAGCTTTGACTCCCTCACAGGTTGTGGGGAGATCTTTGCAGATGAAAGCTCAGTGCCATCACTGGAACTGAATGAGGGCCCAGAGAGCCCAGCCCAGGTATCCCAGATCCTTGAAAACAAGGTTCTTAGAGGCCCTTTCCAGGGCAGTGTGGAACAGCTGGCATCACCTGCCCAAAATGAGATGTCTGACTTTGCCAAGTTCTGGGACAGTGTGAATCACTCTGTGAGGCAGCAGCACCGTGCCCTACTAGAGCCATGGCTGGGGGGTCCCCAGGGGACAGACACAGACCGTCCCAGGCTAGATGCAGCTGGGCTTGCTGAGCTACCCCTGTGTCCCAGCAGGGACCCCCACAGTGGCTCCAAAGCTAGCTCCATAGACACAGGTACCCCTAAGAGCGAACAGCCGGAATCCGTGTCCACAAGTGATGAGGGCTACTATGACTCCTTCTCACCTGGCCTTGAGGAGGACAAGAAGGAGGCTTCAAGCCCAGGCACACCTGCAGCTGCCTTCCCCCGGGACAGTTACAGTGGAGACGCCCTCTATGAGCTCTTCTATGACCCCAGCGTGAGCCCTATAGGCCCAAGCCTGGATGATGACTTATGTGTGTCTGAGAGTCTGTCAGGGCCAGCACTAGGAGCACCATTGTCCATGTGCAGCTTCCACGTGGGGGCAGAGGAGAACTTGGCCCCAGCACCAGGGCCAGATCTGCTCAGCCAGGGCTTTTTGCAAAGCTCCTGGAAGGGCAAGGAGTGCCTGCTAAAGCTCTGTGACACTGAGCTTGCCATCACCATGGGCATTATCAACTGGCTTCGCCGTGGCCCTGAACTCCGTACCCCACCTGCCTCAGCTCCTGGAGAAACTGCAGCCTCACCCAGGAGACAAGCAGAGAAGCTGGGAGCTGACTCTGAGAAAAAGGGCCCAGATCCAGTGAAACTGGAGGGCAGGGGGCCTGGGGCTTCAGATGCAGTTAGAACTACTGTAGGCTCAGCACCCAGCAGATGGGAGCTGTGGGCACATTCACGTCCCAAGGGCCTGCTTGCTGGAGAGAGCAAGGTCACAGGAGGGTCCAAGCAGGGAACCAACACTCCGTCTAGGGACTCATCTCTGGAGTGTGCACAAGTGTCTGGGGAAGGAGGGACGCAAGGCTGTCATGAAGTCTTGTTTTCTTCTTTGGGGTGTGAAGCCTCTGCAACAACAGACACTTCCAGCAAAAATAAGATCCCAAACCCTTGGCCTGGCTTCCAAGAGCCCAGGCCTCCTGGGAATTTGGAGTGTTTCCAAGATCCTTGGAGGCCAGATCCTGGAAGAACCACTCTTGATGTAGAACCCCCTCTGATAGGCTGTGTGGCCCAGGTGGCAGCCCTGCACATCCATCCAGATTACCAACCCCCTACTATACACCTGCCAAGGCAGGACACAAGCAATGGGCTCTGTAGGCAGCCTCAGGCCAGGGGCTCTGACATTCTCCAGCAGAAACAGCCTAACAAATTCCCTAGCATGCCAGTTGTATGTGGCCTGTCCTCCTTGGCTAATCCTCTCCACAGCCCACAGGACCAGAGGTGCCCAGGTCACATCCTGGACCTTAGCCGGCTCAGGGTGGAGCCCACCAGGATGGATGCCCAGGCTTATCGTGTCTCCATGGATGACCAGCCCCTTCAGCTCAGTTCAAGGGCTGTGGAACAGGCAGCACCTAGGGGCCAGCTGGATTCATAGCCCCTCTTGGTCCTACTACCCAGCTGAGCCCCCAGGGCCAACTTCCAGGATTCCTGGACCTCACTTCCAACATCCAGTATAAGTGAGCCCCCTCTGCAAGTGCCCCAGAAAGTTGTTATAGTTTCCTGGTCCATGAGGGCCTCCTCTGCAACCAGCCGGAAGAAGGGCCCCCAGACCAGCCATGGCCGAGCCTCACCTGTAACATGGGCCCTCACTCACCAGAAACTGTGTCTTTGGGGCCACATTCAAGAGAACCTAACATCCAAACCTCCAGCCTCTGTCCCTAATATGAGGACTGTGGGGGAGTGGGGGTAGCAGCACACAGACAAGTGGAGCAGAGCATTTTAATGTGGAGGCATCCATGCCTGAACCAGTTCAGCCAGACCAGGTACTGTGCAGCCCAAGGCCAAGGACAGCTGCACAGCTGCCATTGCTCTGAAAGTGTGCCTCACTGATTTCCCCACAAAGAAATGAAGATTCGAATCCCAGTTGGCTGTAAAGTGGCCACATCTGGATTCTCCTCCTATAGCATGTTAGAGAGAGGAGCTCAGGCTTGAAACTGATGGGAAGATAACAGTACATCATATAAATGGCAATTGAGGGAGCCAAGATGTCTGCAATAGGGGTTGAGAAAAATAAATGTGTGGCCTAGGGCTTAGGGGTGGGATGCAGAGTGGGAAAGAGGCAGGATGGGGCACTGTAGATGAGGTCAGGAATGTTCACTGACCCCACACCAGTCTGCTCTCTACTTCCAGAACAAGTAACCACAGTGTACTGGGGTTCTGAAGGACTCCTCATGGGAATAAGAAGCAGGAACAGCCTCATCTTATTAAAAACCTTGAATCAGCAGACAACATGTGTTACTGTGCAACTCTGCCAGGGCTAGACCCTGCAGACCCTAGTCAATAGGAGTTGGCGAATTCTCGGTCACAAATCAGACCAATAATTTCCCCCGACTTCTCTAAATGAAGCCAAGGATGGCAAAATGTTCTTAAGGAAGAAGCTGATTGATTGTCCACAACTCTGCCATTTTCACCCCTCCACACTGTCAGCATCTTTGCCTCCCCCTTCAAGAAAACTTACCTCGAAATGGAGCTATAATTCTCATCCTTCTGACAGCCACAACATACACAGTACCAAATATTCAGAATCATGGAGGGAAAAGGAGGCCCTCATCCTCAGGAAGGGCAAGTGTCAGAACATCAGGTACAGTGAGAGACCATGCATCAAGTTTCTCCATGATTAGATCCTACCTCAACCATCATGCTACAATGAGAAGCAAAGGATGGGATACTACAGATATGAAACAGTTTCTGGAAGAAAGGTCATCATAGAAAGGGGTAGGTCAGGTGGTGGGGGAGAAATTCTAACCAGAAGGATGCAGTCTCACAGCTGACCACATTATGGTGCCTCTCCTGATTGTCTGAGGCTTCATTTCAGACTAGAAAATGCTCTGTAGCCCTTGTTAACAACTGCTTACAGGGGCCTACTTTTTGCCTCTATAGGCTCCTGACCAGGCCCATCCCTGGGACATTTCCAGTCTTCCTGGAAAACCACACATGATTCCCCCTCCCAGGACTTCCACAAATGGTTAGGATTATTGAGCTGTGCTGGGAGCAGGTTACACATGGAATAGTTTACCACATCCCTGCATCAGCCTGAATGCAGCTGTCTTCATTTCTCAGATGTGGAGACAAGGCACAGAGTGTTGATGTGACTTGCCAATGAACACACACAGCTAGTGTGTGGGGTTGGTGGGGTTTGAGTCCCACCCTTTGGCTAGAACTTCTCTTGCTGAACTCCTGCAGTGAACTCCTCTTTCAAAGCCTTCACTCCTCCCTTCTCCCACAGCACCCTCTAGGTGCCAGCTGCATGTCTCCCTGTAAGCAGCCTGAGTTCCTGGGGGCAGGGGGCATCCTTCATTCAATCATGGTCCTTATCACTTTGTACTACACCTGAGCAGAGCAAGTGTTCAGTACATATTTACTTGTTGAAAAATGAAATATCAAAAGATTGCTAGTGGTTTTGTTTTCTTATTGAACATGAGCTTATGTCTGAAGAGTAGCAGAGTTAAGATTTTACCTTTAGGAGTTCTGAGGGAGTGTTTCCTTGATGTGACATGGTGACTGGTGGTGATGGGGAGAATCCAGCCAGTGCCAAGAGTGCTGATAAAAGCAGAAACCAAGGAGTTCCAGGACCCAGAGGTTATGGTGAGGGTGGTCTTCAGTGACCCAGCAGCAGAGCAGCAGAGAAAAGGAACTGAGGCCATGCCTACCTGAGAGGAACAATCAGCCCAGTAGCTATCACTATGGGAAGCCTCTTAAGTAATCTTGACACCCTAGAAATTTTCATTTTCTGCAATGTGGTGGGAGATCACAGCAGTAGCCTCCAAGATACCTTGCTGAGAGAACAGAAGAGGGCCTTCCCTTCCTCTTATGTCCAGTGGTTCTGAGGAGGCCTCAGACTATCTCTTGCCACATCCCAACTCTTGGGTTGCCCTCCCCTGCAAGAGGGGCACAGGCAGTGCCAGTCTAATGGGGCTCTGCAGGCTTCAAGTATGTTCTCCAGGTTGACCCACTGAGAGGAAAGAATAGAACTCTTGGGCCATCTCCTAGGATAAGTACTTAGTCCAGTGCTGGGAGTAGCAGAGGGATGTGGGGCATTTTCAGAATTCTGGTCATTTCTAACCCTCTTATTCATACATGGCTGTAAAAGTTATAGGAGGTTGTTTCTCCCATATAAAGCAAAATCCCAGCTCATAGATGTCCCACAGAGTCGGAATGACTCCCCAGGGTCATACAATGACAAGCAGAGGACTGAGGTACACCCTGGGCCCTATGCACTGCCTTTCAACCTTCCAGCCTTCCAAGGTTGCACTGGATACTGGGAGGTGCTGGGAAGGGGCCAGGCAGCCTCCCAGCCTGCCTTAATGGTGAGGGTGGCCTGGGGTACACCAGCAAGCCTGGATCAAGAGATCAAGAGGGAGGTGCTGAAAAGGGGTAATTATAGGCCAGCACATGCTGAGGAGGACCCAGAGAACTCTATCAGTCTTACCTTTCCTGGTTTCTTATTTTATTTCGCTTTACTTTTTATGGAATGGGGTAAATACAGGATACAAACTCAAAAGACACAGAAAACAATAAAAAGTCAGTCTCCTTCCTTCTTTTATCCTTCTGTTGTTTTGATTACAAAACTAATTCTCATTTACTACAACCAACCCAAACTATGTAAAGTGCTGAGTCCACTTCCCTGACTTTCTTGAACACTAGAAGTGTCCTCAGACCCTTTTTATACCCATGACATAAATACACATGAACTTTAATCTTTTTCACTGCATAGCACATCACAGACATTTTTTTTATTTAGAATCAATTAACATATAATGTATCATTAGTTTCAGAGGTAGAGTTTAGTGATTCATCAGTTGTGCATAACACCCACTACTCATCCCCAGTTACCCCATTCTCCCACCCACTTCCCCTCCAGCAATTCTCAGCTTGTTCTTTATATTTAAGTCTCTTATGGTTTGCCTCCTTCCCTGTTTTTACTTTATTTTATTTTTCTTTCCCTTCTCCTAAGTTCCTGTGTTTTGTTTCGTAAATTCCATATATGAGTGAAATCATATGGTATTTGTCTTTGGTATATGGTATAAGTCTATGTATATGGTATATGTCTATCTATGTATATGGTATAAGTATATATGGTATATATACCATATATACCATATAAGTATATATGGTATAAGTATAAGGTATATCTATGTATATGATATAAGTCTATCTGACTGACTTATTTCTCATAAGCATCTGCCTTCAGCTCAGGTCATGATCCCAGGGTCCTGGGATGGAGCCAGCATCTGGCTCACTGCTCACTGGGGAGTCTGCTTCTCCCTCTCCCGCTGCCCCTCCCCCCCGCTCCTGCCTGCTCTCACTCTTCCTTGCTTGCTCTCTCTCTCAGACATCTTCTTAGCAGGTACCAGCAGCAAACAGTTTTTCCATTCTCTTGAATAGCTCCACAGCATTCTCCTATAGATATGAATTAATTTAAACATTCTCCTATTGGGGCACCTGGGTGGCTCAGTGGGTTAAGCCTCTGCCTTCAGCTCAGGTCATGATCTCAGGGTCCTGGGATCGAGTCCCACATCTGCCTCTCTGCCTACTTGTGATCTCTGTCTGTCCAAAAAAAAAAAAAAAAAAAAAAACATTCTCCTATTGATGGATATTCAAATTATTTTGATTTTTGTTATTATAAACAATGTTGTGCTCACTTTTTATTCTCCTAAATCTTCTTTATTAGAGTCCTCTTAAAAACTATAAAAATGAAACTTAACAGTGAAAGGATGTATTTAAAAAATGAACAACACATCCTGTTTCCTGTACCTACTGCAAGGAATAACTGTCCTGAGGTCCTGATGTTAATGCCCTGGGCTCCATGGAGATAGGGATATATCACACACACCCATATTTTGGAGAAGAAAAGTGGTTTTTCTTCTGTTATTACATGTAAGACCTTGAAAATTGTCATTTCTATCCTTACAACAAAAAAAAATCTGGACAAATAAAATCAATGACTTTTCTTGACCTATCAGAAAATGGCAAATAACTTCCTTGAAACATGGAGAAATAGGCACATTCAGAGAAATACAACAACCAAGACCTGGAGCAGAAGATCCAAAATGACAAAAACTGGTAGGAAGAGTTAAAAAGCAATTTTGACAAATTCTTGAAGCACAAGTAGGAAGCTGGGGAGATAGACAGTCAAGGGGGCCATATGCTTTCATAGTCCTTTCCTCTAGGAAACATCAAGTTTTCAGGATGAGGATAGCGAAAGATCCCTTTGTGGGCATGGCAGAGGGAATGGAAAGGTAGCTACTGTTAAACCCTTCAGAACATTCTCCCAGCAGGTCTACCTCACAGGGGAAGGACTTCTCCAGAGGGCTATTCTGAAACTTTTCCAACCTGAAGGAAAGGAACTTCACCCCATTCCAGGTCTCTTCAACCTTCCTGTCTCAGGTAAGAATAAGTGAATAAGTATATAAGCAAATAAATACATAATATAAGGTATAGTCAGTTGGGAGGGAACTGCAAGGAAATAGACTGGAAACAGTAGGAGAGAAGGGATTAAGTCTTCTGAAGGTTTTTTTTTTTTTAAAGATTTTATTTATGTATTTGACGAGATCACAAGCAGGCAGAGAGGCAGGCTGAGAGAGGGGGCGGGAAGCAGGCTCCCTGCTGAGCAGAGATCCCGATGTGGGGCTCCATCCCGGGACCCTGAGATCATGACCCGAGCCGAAAGCAGAGGCTTAACCCACTGAGCCACCCCGGTGCCCCAAGTCTTCTGAAGGTTTAACCCCACCCCTGAAGCAACCCCCAAAAGGACTGAAACTTACTTCAAATCTTAGTAGATAAAGGAACATCACTTTCCTTCCCACCCTACCCACTCTCCTTGCTACAACACTAATAAGAATCCAATAATAATAGTGGGTTACAACTTAAAGGGCTACAAGACAAAGATTCCATCTAAGGACCAGAACAAAGGGAAGCAAGCCAGAAGAAGAAGGAAAAGGAGGAAGAGGAAAAGAAAGAGAAGAAGGAGAAGAAGGAAGAGGAGAAGGAGGAAAAAAAGACAGTGACAGTGGAGAAGAAGGGAAAGGAGGACAGAGAAGGAGAATGAGGGGGAGAAAAAAGAAGGGGGGAAAGTAAGCTCACTAGAGTAATATGAGGTCTCTGGTGCCTTTAGCTATGACAAATATTAAAATAGACTCTTAGCCAGATTAATGTAAATCCTTACACTAAAAGTCTGTTTGCCTCAGTACCTATTACCCTATACAACATGTCCAGCTTTCAACAAAAATTTATAAAGCTGGCTAAAGTCGAGAAGAAACAATGTCTGAAGGACAAAGTTATCATCAGAATCAGACTCAAAGTTGTTGGAATTTTAGATAAGTATTGTAAAATAAGTATTACCAATAAGTTAAAAGCTCATCTAATGAGAAAAATTAGACAAGATGTAATAACCCATGGCAATATAAAATTAAAGAATTATAAAAATGATGAATTCCTTGGCATCGCTCATTGGCAGATTCAACATGGCTGAGTAAAGAGCGAGGAAGCTTTATTAGAAAATATCTTGAGACAAGTAAAAATGGAACTCCACATACCAAAATTTATGGGATGCAGAGAAAGCAGTATAAAATAGAAATTTGTAATCCCTACATTAAAAAGGAAGAAAGATTTCAAATCAATAACCTGATTTTACACCTTAAGAAATTAGGCAAAGAAGAGAAAACTAACTCAAAGTCAGCAGAAGGAAGGAATTAATAAAGCTTAAAATAGAGGGGGAGGGGAGAGATGGCAGAGGAGTAGGAGACCCTGTTTCAGTGGGTCCCCTAAATTGAACTGAATATCTACCAAAACACTCTTAACACCCATGAAATCAGCCTGAGATATAAGATCATAAACTTCTGGATCTCTATGGGGCCAGAAGATCATCAGTACAGGGGAGTGGGAGTGCTTGGACTGATATTGGAGGATAAACAGAAGATAGAGGGAGCCACCAGAAGTGACCCATTAGAAAGTAATGAAAGTGCCCTGTGATTGGGAACCAGCATTAACCTGGAGACCGGTTAACAGCACTCAAAAAGAACAAAGGGTCTTAAGGGGCAATTGGTAGGATCAGGTGGCCATGGGCATGGGTCTAAGCCCATGGCAGTCACAGGGCAGTGACTGGGTCTAAGCCCAGGGCAGTCACAGCCAGCAACTACCTGCACCTGGGGGCTCCAGTCAGCAGTCTCTAGGCCCTAGTCTTTCTGCAACCTAAGACCTGCACCACTGCCTGGGTGCTGTGGTGGGCTGGGTGGGTGTCCTGGGGCTGGGTACAACCCCACCTGCACCTGAGAGAGCCTGGTGCAAGAAAGAGCCTAGATGCCCTTCAACAGATGAATGGATAAAGAATATATGGTCCATATATACAATGGAATATTATACCTCCATCAGAAAGGATGAATACCCAGCTTTTCTATCAACATGGATGGGACTGGTGGAGGTTAGGTTGAGTGAAATAAGTGAAGCAGAGAAAGTCAGTTATCATATGGTTTCACTTGTGGAGCGTAAGGAATAACATGGAAGTCATTAGGAGAAGGAAAGGAAAAGTGAATTGGGGCAAATCGGAGGGTGAGATGAAGCATGAAAGACTGTGGACTCTGAGAAACTGAGGATTTTGGAAGGAAGGGGTGTGGGGGGATGGGTGAGCCTGGTGGTAGGTATTAAGGAGGGCATGCATTGCATGGAGCACTGGGTATGATGTGTAAACAATAAATCTTGGAACACTGAAAAAATAAAATTAAGGGGGGGGAGACAAGATGGCGGGGAAGTAGGAGGAGGCGACCTTTCAAGCTGTACCCTAAAGTGAGCTGATTACCTTCCAAAGAACTCGGATCACCCATGAAATCAGCCTGAGATCAGAATTATACATGTCTGGATCTCTACAGGAGCAGAAGACGCCAGTAGGCAGGTAAAGCAGAGTGGGAATGTCGGACTGATATCAGAAGATAAACAAAAGAGGGAGGGAGCCACCAGAGGCGACCCATTGGAAAGTAATATCCCAATATGAGAGTGCCCTGCGTCTGGGGACCAGCATTAACTTGGAGTCTGGTAGAAAGCACTCAAAAAGAGCAAAGGATCATGGGGGCGGGGGAATTGTGGGAATTGGGGTGGCTAGGGACAGGGGCTTAAGTCCCCAGACCCAGGACAGCCACCCCTGGTGCAGAGCCAGAAAGAGTGTGGCGGAGAAACCAGGTCTTGGTCCCTGAGCCACCAGCGCACCTGAGAGCGTGTGGGGTCCAGGTCCCGTGAGGGGCTGGGAGCCTCACCAGTGGGCAGAAGCACAGCCTTTTTGCAGTCTCCATGCGAGTGCCCTGCTGTGCTATCAGAGTCCGAATCGCGCCCCATGCCGTCCCCTGAGAGAGGTGCGTACAGGCGCCAGCCCGGTGCTCTCGGACCCGGAAAGACCAGGCACTCCCAGCCCTGGCCAGTGGGAAAATCTCAGTATGTGATCACTGCTTGGAACCTCTCTGGTGGTCTGGAGCTGCCCAGACAGCCACCGCTGCCATGGTTTTGGGTACAAGCAAAAAATCCTACGTCCCCAGGGACCGCGACTCTGAACCTGCTCTGCCAGCAGCCAAGGGGGAATTTATCTGGGCTCTGCAGCCAGACTGAGGCTTCTCTCTGAGAGGGAGGTCAGGGTGCAATCTGCTTTCCTCTAAACCTACAAAAACCATCAAAAGCGGTCAAGGCAAGAGAGAAAAAAGAAAAGTGAACAAACATAAAAACCTCCAGAGAACAAAAGCCTGAATAAAACAGTTTTCTCAGAACCCACTGCCTGGGGGGGGGGGCGGGGGGAGGACTTAACTCAGAGAACATCATTGACTGAAAACCCACGAGGCAGGCCCCTCCCCCAGAAAACTAACCTGGAAAGAAAAAAAAAAAAAAAGACGACAAAAGAACAACCGCCACTACTTCATAGGACAACTTTTATTTTTAATTTGTTTTTAATTTGTTCCCACTATTCTGGCACATTTTTTTATATACATAATTTTTTAACCTATTTACCATCACAGTGAGATGTCCATACATCAAATTCCATAATAGCCTTTTACCCTTAACTCTTTGATACATACACCTGTGTTTTTCTTTTGCATTTCTATTTTTTAAATTTCTTTTTTTTTAGTTTTAGTGTAGTTTGGTCTAGTTTATTCCTTTTTTACTTTTAACTTCTAATATTCATATAGAGTTAAACTTCAAGGTAATCCCCTTTCCCCAGTCAATGCTACCCCTATAGGTAAACCAATTTTTAATCCCCTTTTATCTTAGAAAAGTTGAGTCATTTAAAAAGATATCAAGATACATCCAGGAAGAATCAAAACAACCTTCCTCACCCACACTGAGAATTTATAACCACTCTCCCATCTTTTTCTTCCACTAGGTTTCTGTGTTTTTGTGTTTGTTCTGATAGTATATAAATCTTACACTTGGGGTTCTTTTTGATGAGGTTCTTCCTTTATTTGCATATATATATATATATATATATATATATATATATATATATATATATATTTCTCTAGTTTGGGTGGGGAATCCTGATTGCTCAGAAGCATTCCAGGGTGCACCATGGTCGATACATCCAGCTACATCCGTTCAGCCATCTCTCACCAAAATGACTAGGAGGAGGAATGCCCAACAGAAAAAAATACAGAGGATGGGCCTTCTGCAACAGAGCTAGTGGCTATCAACATAGACAATATGTCAGAAAGAGAATTCAAGCTAACAATTATCCAGGCAATAGCTAGGTTGGAGAAAGCCATGGATGACCAAACGGAATTGATTAGGGCCGAACTGAAAGCGACCAGAGTTGATGTTCACAATGTTAGGGTAGAGCTGAAAGCTACTAGGGATGAGGTTCACAATGCTCTCAATGAGTTCCAATCTAATCTAAATTCTCTCAAAGCTAGGGTAACTGAGACAGAAGATAGAATTAGTGATCTGGAGGACAAACAGATAGAATGGATCAGGAGGAAGCCTGGAACAAACAGCTTAGAAGCCACGAAGACAGAATCAGGGAAATAAATGATGCCATGAAACGTTCCAACGTCAGAATTATTGAAATCCCTGAAGGGGAGGAGAAAGAAAGAAGTCTAGAAGATATAGTGGAACAAGTTCTTCATGAAAATTTTCCCAATCTCCCGAATGGAACCAGAGTTCATGTACTAGAGGCCGAACAGTCTCCACCCAAGATTATAGATTCCAGAAAAACATCAAGGCACCTGATAGTCAAATTGAGGAATCATAACTGTAGGTATAATCTCTTGAAAGCCGCTAGGACAAAGAGGCTCTTTACTTACAGAGGAAAGCCCAACAGAATAACGTCAGACCTGTCCACAGTGACCTGGCAAGCCAAAAAGGGCTGGCAAGATATATTCAGGGCACTAAATAAGAACATGCAGCCAAGAATACTTTATCCAGCAAGACTGACATTCGAAATGGATGGAGACATAAAGAGTTTCCAAGACGGGCAAGGCTTAAAAGACTATGCAACCACCAAGCTGACACTGCAGGAAATATTAAGGGGGGTTCTATAAAAGAGGAAAAATCCTAAGAATAGCATTGAACAGAAATATAGAGACAATCTACAGAAAGAAAGACTTCAAAGGTAACACGATGTCAATAAAAACGTATCTATCAATAATCACTCTCAATGTGAATAGCCTAAATGCGCCCATAAAATGGCACAGGGTTGCAGATTGGATACAACGACAGGACCCATCCATATGTTGTATACAAAAGACCCATTTTGAACCTAAAGATACACCCAGACTGAAAGTGAAGGGATGGAGAAGCATCTTTCATGCCAATGGGCCTCAAAAGAAAGCCAGGGTAGCAATTCTCATATCAGACAAATTAGATTTTAAACTAAAGACGGTAGTCAGAGATACAGAAGGGCACTACATCATTCTTAAAGGGACTATCTACCAAGATGATCTAACAATTGTAAATATCTATGCCTCCAATATGGGAGCAATTACATAAGAAAACTGTTCATCAAGATAAAGAGTCATATTGATATGAATACAGTAATAGTAGGAGATCTTAACATGCCTCTCTCAGAAATAGACAGATCATTGAAGCAGAAAATCAATAAAGAAACAAGAGCATTAAATGACACATTGGACCAGATGGACCTCATAGATATATACAGATCATTCCACCCTAAAACAACACAATACTCATTCTTCTCAAGTGCACATGGAACCTTCTCAAGAATAGACCACAAACTGGGTCACAAATCAGGACTCAACTGATACCAAAAGACTGAGATAATTCCCTGCACATTCTCAGATCACAATGCTTTGAAACTTGAGCTCAATCACAAGGAAAAGTTCAGAAGGAACTCAAACACCTGGAACCTAAAGACCACCTTGCTTAATAATGCTTGGATCAACCTCAGAGATCAAAGAAGAACTGAAACAATTCATGGAAACCAACGAGAATGAAGACACTTCGGTCCAAAACTTATGGGATACAGCAAAGGCGGTCCTAAGGGGGAAATACATAGCCATCCAAGCCTCCCTCAAAAAAATTGAAAAATCCAGAACACACCAGCTGTCTCTACACCTTAAAGAACTGGAGAATCAACAACAAATCAAACAAACTCCACACATAAGAAGGGAAATAATCAGGATTAGAGCTGAGATCAATGAGGTAGAAACCAGAGATACAGTAGAACATATCAACGAAACTAGAAGCTGGTTTTTTGAAAGAATCAATAAGAACGATTAACTATTGGCCACACTAATCCAAAAGAAAAGAGAGTAAGCCCAAATTAATAAAATTATGACTGAAAAGGGAGAGATCACAACTAAACCAAGGAAGTAGAAACAATTATCAAGTTATTATCAACAGTTATATGCCAATAAGCTAAGCAACCTAGATGAAATGGATGCATTCCTGGAAAACTGTAAACTCCCAAAATTGAGCGAGGAAGAAATTGGCAACCTGAATAGACTAATATCTAGTAACGAGATTGAAGCAGTGATCAAAAGCCTCCCAAAAAACAAGAGCCCAGGACCCGACGGATTCCCTGAGGAATTCTACCAAACTTTCAAAGAAGAAATAACACCTATTCTCCTGAAGCTGTTTCAAAAAATTGAAGCAGAAGGAAAATTTCCAGACTCTTTCTATGAAGCCAGCATTACCTTGATCCCCAAACCAGGCAAAGACCCTACCAAGAAGGAGAATTTCAGACCAATATCCCTGATGAATATGGATGCTAAGATTCTCAACAAGATCCTAGCGAACAGGATCCAACAGCACATTAAAAAGATTATCCATCATGACCAGGTGGGATTCATTCCTGGGCTAAAAGGATGGTTCAACATTCGCAAATCAATCAATGTGATAGAACAAATTAATAAGAGAAGAGAGAAGAACCACATGGTCCTCTCAATTGATGCAGAAAAAGCATTTGACAAAATCCAGCATCCGTTCCTGATTAAAACACTTCAAAGTATAGGGATAGAGGGAACGTTCCTGAACCTTTATGAGCCATCTATCTATGAAAGACCCACAGCAAATATCATCCTCAATGGAAAAAAGCTTGCAGCCTTCCCATTGAGATCAGGAACACGACAAGGATGCCCACTCTCACCACTCTTGTTCAGTATACTGTTAGAAGTCCTAGCAACAGCAATCAGACCACAAAGAGAAATAAAAGGTATCCAAATTGGCAATGAACAAGTCAAACTCTCTCTCTTCTCAGATGACATGATTCTTTATATGGAAAACCCAAAAGACTCTACCCTCAAACTACTAGAACTCATACAACAATTCAGCAATGTGGCAGGATACAAAGTTAATGTACAGAAATCAGTGGCTTTCTTATACACTAACAATGAAAATACAGAAAGGGAAATTAGAGAATCGATTCCATTTACAATAGCACCAAGAACCATAAGATACCTGGGAATAAACCTAACCAAAGAGGTAAAGGATCTGTACTCGAGGAACTACAGAACACTCATGAAAGAAATTGAAGAAGACACAAAAAGATGGAAAACGATTCCATGCTCTTGAATCGGAAGAATAAACATTGTTAAAATGTCTATACTGCCTAGAGCAATCTATACTTTTAATGCCATTCCAATCAAAATTCCACCGGTATTTTTCAAAGAGCTGGAGCAAATAATCCAAAAACTTGTATGGAATCAGAAGAGACCCTGAATCGCTAAGGAAATGTTGAAAAACAAAAATAAAACTGGGGGCATCATGTCACCTGATTTCAAGCTTTACTACAAAGCTGTGATCACCAAGACAGCATGGTACTGGTGTAAAAACAGACACATAGACCAGTGGAACAGAGTAGAGAGCCCGTATATGGGCCCTCAACTCTATGGTCAAATAATCTTCGACAAAACAGGAAAAAATATACAGTGGAAAAAAGACAGTCTCTTCAATAAATGGTGCTGGGAAAACTGGACAGATATATGTAGAAGAATGAAACTCACCTATTCTCTTACACCGTACACAAAGATAAACTCAAAATGGATAAAAGACCTCAACGTGAGACAGGAATCCATCAGAATCCTAGAGGAGAACATAGGCAGTAATCTCTTCGATATCAGCCACAGCAACTTCTTTCAAGATATGTCTCCAAAGGCAAAGGAAACAAAAGTGAAGATGATCTTCTAGGACTTTATCAAGATCAAAAGCTTCTGCACAGCAAAGGAAACAGTCAACAAAACAAAGAGGCAACCCACGGAATGGGAGAAGATATTTGCAAATGACAGTACAGACAAAAGGTTGATATCCAGGATCTATAAAGAACTCCTCAAACTCAACACACACAAAACAGACAATCATATCAAAAAATGGGCAGAAGATATGAACAGACACTTCTCCAATGAAGACATACAAATGGCTACCAGACACATGAAAAAATGTTCATCATCACTAGCCATCAGGGAGATGCAAATTAAAACCACATTGAGATACCACCTTAGACCACTTAGAATGGCCAAAATTAGCAAAACAGGAAACAACGTGTGTTGGAGGGGATGTGGAGAAAGGGGAACCCTCTTCCACTGTTGGTGGGAATGCAAGTTGGTGCAGCCACTTTGGAGAACAGTGTGGAGATTCCTCAAGAAATTAAAAATAGAGCTTCCCTATGACCCTGCAATTGCACTACTGGGTATTTACCCCAAAGATACAGATGTAGTGAAAAGAAGGGCCATCTGTACCCCAATGTTTATAACAGCAATGGCCACGGTCGCCAAACTCTGGAAAGAACCAAGATGCCCTTCAATGGACGAATGGATAAGGAAGATGTGGTCCATATACACTATGGAGTATTATGCCTCCATCAGGAAGGATGAATACCCAACTTTTGTAGCAACATGGACGGGACTGGAAGAGATTATGCTGAGTAAAATAAGTAAAGCAGAGAGAGTCAATTATCATATGGTTTCACTTATTTGTGGAGCATAATAAATAGCATGGAGGACAAGGGGAGTTAGAGAGGAGAAGGGAGTTGGGGGAAATTGGAAGGGGAGGTGAACCATGAGAGACTATGGACTCTGAAAAACAATCTGAGGAGTGTGAAGGGGTTGGGGGTGGGAGGTTGGGGGAACCAGGTGGTGGGTATTTGAGAGGGCACGGATTGCATGGAGCACTGGGTGTGGTGCAAAAACAATGAATACTATTACGCTGAAAATAAATTTAAAAAATTTTAAAACATTAAATTTAAAAAATGAAATAAATTTCATCTTATTATTGTGACTTATTTCACTGTTTGATTTTTTGTAAATTGAATCATCCTTACACTTCAAGAATAAAATTCATTTGATTTTGGTGTGTAATTCTTTTAATACGCTGCTGAGTTCAATTTGCTAGTATTTTGTTGAAGACTTTTATATCTACATATTCATAAGGAATATTGGTGTGCAGTTTTCTTCAATGTTTCTGAATCTGGTTTTGGTATTGTGGCAGTGCTTGCTTCATGAAATGAGTTATGAAGGGTCCTCACCTCAACCTTTTTTTATGAGTTTGAGACGGATTGGTTTTAAATCTTCTTTAAATGTTTGATAGAATTCACCAGTAAAATAATCTTGTCTGGGGTTTTTTTGTTGTTGCTGGGAAATTTTTTTTACTAACTCGATTTTCTTACTAGTTATAGGTCTATGCAGATTTTCTATTTCATGACTCTGTTGTTTTTCTTAATTTAAGCATAATTGACATACAGTCTTATATTAATTTTAGGTATTCAGTATAACTAAATAATTCTATACATTTATGATAAGTGTACTCTTCACCCCCTTTGCCTATTTTATCCATCCACTCTGACAACCACCAGTTTGTTCTCTGTATTTAAGAGTTCTTTCTTTCTTTCTCTCTTTCTTTCTTTCTCTCTTTTTTTTCTTTCTTTCTTTCCTCTTTCTTTCTGTCTCTTTTTTCTTTGTTTATTCATTTTTTTTTGTTTCTTAAATTTTACATATGAGTGAAATCATGTGGTATTTGTCTTTTTCTGACTAGTTTATTTCACTTAGCATTATACTCTTTAGTTCCATTCTTGTTGCAAATGATAAGAGTTCACCTTTTTATAGCTGAGTAATATTCCATTGTATATATATACCACATCTTCCTTATCCATTCATCTATCTGTGGACACTTGGGTTGCTTCCATATCTTGGCTGTTGTTAAATTATACTGCAATAAACATAGGAGTGCATGTGTCTTTCCAAATTACTGTTTTCATTTTCTTTGAGTAAATACTTACTAATAGAATTACTGGATCATACAGTAATTGTATTTTTACATTTTTGAGGAAACTCCATATTGTTTTTTACAGTGACTGCACCAATTTGCATTCCCACCAACAATGCATGAAGATTCCTTTTTCTCCACGTCTTGCCAAAACTTGTTATTTCTTAGGTTTTTCATGTTAGTCATTCTGACATGTATAAAGTGATATCTTATTGTGGTTTTAATTTGTATTTCCCTGGTGATGAGTGATGTTGAACATCTTTTCATGTGTCTGTTGGCCATCTGTATGTCTTCTTTGGAAAAATATTTATTCAGGTACTCTGCTCACTTTTTAATTGGATTATTTGGGTTTTTTGACATTGAGTTGTATAAGTTCTTTATACATTTTGGATGTTAACACCTTATTGGATCTATCATTTCAAACATCTCCTATTCATTAAGTTGTATTTTTGTTTTGTTGATGGTTCCTTTCATTGTGAAAAATATTTTTATTTTGGTGTAGTCTCAATAGTTTAGTTTTCTTTTGTTTCCCTTATCAGAGGAGACCTATCTAGAAAAATATTTCTATGTCTGATGTCAAAGAAATTAGTGCCTAGGTTTTCTACTAAGAATTTTATGGTTTCAGGTATCACATTTAGATCTTTAAAATATTTTGAGCTTATTTTTGTGTTTGGTATTAGAAAGTGGTCTGGTTTCATTCTTTTGCACATAGCTGCCCAGTTTTCCCAACACCATTTGTGGAAGAGATGGTCTTTTTGTCATTGTATATTCTAGCTTCCTCTAGTGTAGATTAATTGATCGCAGACTCTCTATTCTGGACTCTCTATTCTGTTCTATTGATACACATGTCTGCTTTTGTACTGGTCCCATACTGTTTTGATGACTTCAGCTTATTATACCTTGAAATCTGGGATTGTGATATCTCCAGCTTTGTTCTTTTTTCTAGATTGCTTTAGCTACTTGGAGTCTTTCATAGCTCCACTCAAATTTTAGGATAATTTGTTCAAGTTCTGTGAAAAATGTTGTTGGTGTTTGATAAAATTGCATTAAATCTGTAGAGTGATTTGGACAGTATGTACATTTTAATAATATTGGATTTTTCAATCCATGAGCAGGGACTATCTCTCCATTTGTGTTGTATTTAATTTCTTTCATCAAGGTTTTATAGTTTTTGGAAGGTTACTCATAGGTATTTTAATATTTTTGGTGCTATTGTGAATAGAATAGTTTTCTTAATTTCTCTTACTGTTACTTCATTACTGGTGTGTAGAAATGCAACTGTTTTCTGTACAATGGTCTTGTATCCTGCAACTTTACCGAGCTCATTTATGAGTTCTAGAAGTTTTGGTGGACTCTTTAGGTTCTTCTATGTATAGTATCAGGTCATGCACAGATAGTGACAGTTTTACTTTTTCCTTACCAATGGGATGTCCTTTATTTCTTTTTCTTATTGATTGTTCTGTCTAGGACTTGTTGAATTACTATGCTGAATAAAAGTTGTGAGAGGGGTCCCTAGGTGGCTTGGTCCACTGAGCATCTCTTAGTCTCAGCTCAGGTCAGTTTCTCAGCATCATGGGTTTGAACCCCATGTCAGGCTCTGTGCTTAGTGCAGCATCTGCTTGTCCAATCCCTCTGCTCCTCCCCTGCTCACATCTCTCTCTAATAATAAATAGATAAAATCTTTAAAAAAAAAAGTTGTGAGAGTGGACATCCTTGTCTTTTTCCTCATCTTAGAGGAAAAACTTTCAGTTTTTCACCATTGAGTATATTATCTATGGGTTTTTTACATGTGACCTTTATTATACTGAGTACGTGCCTTCTAAACCTTTTTAAGGTTTTTATCATGACTTTTTAAGAGTTTTTATCATGACTTAATTTTGTAGTTTGTCAAATGATTTTTCTGTATCTATTTATATGATCATATGATTTTTATCCTTTCTCTTGTTGGTGTATTGATTTGTGACTGATTGATGTGTGAATACGGAACCACCTTTGCATTCCTAGAATAAATCCCACTTGATCATGGTGAATGACTTTTTAAATGTATTGTTGGATTTGGTTTGCTAATGTTTTGTTGAGGATTTTTGCATTTATGTTTATCAGAGACATTGGTATATAGTATTCTTTTTTGTAGTGTTTTTATTTGGTTTCAGTATCAGGGTAATGGCCTCATAGGATAAATTTGGAATCTTTCCTTCCTTTTCCATTTTTTTGAATAGTTTGAGAAAAATAGGTGTTAATTCTTCTTTAAATGTATGGTAGAATTCATTTGTGAAACTATCTGGTCCTGGATTTTTATTTGTTCAGAGGTTTGTTTTGCTTTGTTTTCTTGGGTTTTGTTTTTTAGTACTGATTCAATTTCATTTAGTAATCGGTCTGTACACATTTTCTATTTCTTCCTCACTCAGTTTTGGAAAGTTGTAAGTTCCTAGAAATTTATCCATTTCTTCTAGGTTGTCCAATTTGTTGGCATATAATTTTTCATACTAATCTCTTATAATCTTTTGTATTTCTATGGTGTTAGTTATTTCTCCTTTATTTCTGATTTTATTTATTGAATCTTAATTTTTTTGATGAGTCTTTCTAAAGGTTTATCAATTTTTGTTGATGTTTTCAAAGAACCAATTACTGATTTCATTGATCTCTTCTATTGGTTTTTTAAAGTCTTGTTATGACTTGGTTTTGGTCGATGTATGTTTCTAGGAATTCATCCCTTTCATTTAGGTTGTCCAGTTTGTTGATATATAAATGTTCATAGCATTCTTTTATAAAATTTTTAAAATTAAAAAAAAAATGGTAGTAATATCCCTACTTTCATTTCTCTCTCTCTCTTTTTTTAATCAAGAAGAATTTTCTTTCTCTCCTTTTTTAAATTTAAATTAATTAGTTAACATATTTTGTAGTATTGATTTCAGAAGTACAATTTAGTGATTCATCACTTACACTTAGCACCCAGTACTAGCTTTGCACAGTGGCAGTATCATAGTCAATGAGGTTTATCCGAGGCACGATTATTGCTAATTGAAAACTTAACACCCAGTACTTATTCCAACAAGTGCCCTCCTTAATGACCATCATCCACTTAGTCCATGCCCCACTGACACTCCTCCAGCAACCCTCAGTTTATTCTCTGTATTTATGTCTCTTGTGGTTTGCCTCCCTGTTTTATCTTATTTTATTTTTCTTTTCCTTGCCCTATGCTCATCTGTTTTGTTTCTTCAAATTCCACATATGAGCCAAATCATATGGTACTTGTCTTTCTCTAACTGACTTATTTCGCTTAGCATGATACACTCTAGTTCTATCCACATTCTTGCAAATGGTAAGATTTCATGCTTTTTGACCACTGAGTAATAGTCCATTGTATATATAAGCCACATCTTCTTTATCCATTCATCAGTTGATGGACATTGGGGCTCTTTCCACGTTTGGTTATTGTGAATGTTGCTGCTATAAATATTGGGGTAAATGTGCTCCCTTTGATTCACTATGTTTGCATCCTTTGGATAGATACTTAGTAGCACAATTGCTGGGTCATAGGGTAGCTCCATTTTTAACTTTTCAAGGATCCTCCATACTGTTTTCCAGAGTGGCTGCACCAATTTGCACTCCCACCAACAGTGTAAGAGTATTCCCTTTTCTTTGCATGCTTGCCAACATCTCTTGTTACCCAAGTTGATCATTTTAGCCATTCTGACAGGTGTGATGTGGTATTTCATTGTGTTTTTTATTTTTATTTCCCTGATAGTGAGTGATGTTGAGCAACTTTTCATATGTCTATTAGTCATCTGGATGTCTTCTTTGGAAAAGTGTCTATTCATTAATTTAATCTAATTAACTAGATTATTGGTTTTTTGGGTGTTGAGTTTGAAAAGTTCTTTATAGATTTTAGATAGTCCTTTATTTGATATGTCATTTGCAAATAACTTCTCCCATTCTGTAGGCTGCCTTTTAGGGTTTTGTTGTTGTTGTGGTTGTTGTTGTTGTTATTTTTTATAAGCATATGATGTATTTTATCCCCAGGGGTACAGGTCTGTGAATCGCCAGGTTTACACACTTCACAGCACTCACCATAGCACATACCCTCCCCAGTGTCCATAACCTCACCCCCCCCAACCCTCCTCCCCCCAGCAGCCCTCAGTTTGTTTTGTGAGATTAAGAGTCTCTTATGATTTGTCCCCCTCCCAATCCCATCTTGTTTCATTTAGTCTTCTCCTACCCCCTTAACCCCCCCATGTTGCATCTCTACTTCCTCATATCAGGGAGATCATATGATAGTTGTCTTTCTCTGACTGACTTATTTCGCTAAGCATGATACCCTCTAGTTCCATCCACGTCATTGCAGATGGCAAGATTTCATTTCTTTTGATGGCTGCATAGTATTCCATTGTGTATATATACCACATCTTTATCCATTCGTCTGTTGATGGACATCTAGGTTCTTTCCATAGTTTGGCTATTGTAAACATTGCTGCTATGAACATTGGGGTGCACGTGCCCCTTCGGATCACTACGTTTGTATCTTTAGTACCCAGTAGTACAATTGCTGGGTCATAGGGTAGTTCTATTCTCAACATTTTGAGGAACCTCCATGCTGTTTTCCAGAGTGGTTGCACCAGCTTGCAATCCCACCAACAGTGTAGGAGGGTTCCCCTTTCTCTGCATCCTCGCCAGCATCTTTCATTTCCTGACTTGTTAATGTCAGCCATTCTGACTGTTGTGAGGTGATATCTCATTGTGGTTTTGATTTGTATTTCCCTGATGCCGAGTGATGTGGAGCACTTTTTCATGTGTCTCTTGGCCATCTGGATGTCTTCTTTGCAGAACTGTCTGTTCGTGTCTTCTGCCCATTTCTTAACTAGATTATTGGTTTTTTGCGTGTTGAGTTTGAAATTTCTTTATAGATTTTGGATAGTCCTTTATTTGATATGTCATTTGCAAATAACTTCTCCCATTCTGTAGGCTGCCTTTCAGTTTTGTTGATTGTTTCTTTCTCTGTAAAGAAGGTTTTTATCCTGAAGAAGTCTCAGTTGTTCATTTTTGCTTCCATGTCCCTTGCCTTTGATGATACGTTAAGTAAAAAGTTGGTGTGGCCAAGGTAAAAGAGGTGCTGCCTGCTTTTTCCTCTAGGATTTTGATGGATTCTTGTCTCACATTTAGGCTTTTCATCCATTTTGAGTTTATTTTTGTGTACAGTTTAAGAAAGTGGTCCAGTCTCTTCTTTTACATGGTGCTGTCCATTTTCCCCAACACCATCTGTTGAAGGAACTGTCTTTTTTTCATTGGATATTCTTTCCTGCTTCATTGAAGATTAGCTGGCCATAAAGTTGTGGGTCCATTTTTCAGTTCTCTCTTCTGTTCCACAGGTTTTAGTGTCTGTTTTTGTGCCAATACCATACTGTCTTGTTGATTATGGTTCGATAATACAGCTTGAAGTCTGGAATTGTGATGCCTCAGCTTTTGGTTTTCTTTTTCAACATTCCCGTGGCTATTTGGGTTCTTTCCTTGTTCCATATAAATTTTAGAATAGTTTGTTGTAGCTCTGTGAAAAATGCTGATGGTATTTCAATAGAGATTGGGTTGAATGTGTAGATTGCTTTGGGCAGCATAGACATTTTAACATTTGTTCTTCCAATCCATGAGCATAGACTATTTTTCCATTTTTTGCTGTCTTTTTCAACTTCTTTCATAAGTGTTCTTAGTTCTCAGAGTCCAGATCGTTTACTTCTTTGTTTAGGTTTATTCCAAGGTATCTTGTGATTTTTGGTGCAATTGTAAGTGGGATAGATTGATTCCTTGAGTTCTCTTTTTGCTTCTTCATTGTTGGTATATAGAAATGCAACAGACTTCTGAATGTCAATTTTATACCTTGCCACTTAGCTGAATTCCTGTATCAGATCTAGCAATTTTCTGGAGGAGTCTTTCAGGTTTTCCACATAGAGTATCATATCATCTATGAAGAATGAAAGTTTGACTTCTTCATTGCCAATTTGGATGTCTTTTATTTCCTTTTGTTGTCTGATTGCTGAGGCTAGGACTTCCAGAACTACGTTGAACAACAGTGGTGAGAGTGGACATCCCTGTCATGTTCCTGACCTCAGGACAAAAACTATTTGTATTCATTGGGGATCATACTAGCTGTTAAGTCCTTCATATAAGGCCTTCATGATAAATGACGCCTTCTATCCTAATTTCATTTCCTATTTTATTACCTTGAGTATTCTTTTTCTTCCTGATCCACCTAGAGATTTGTCAATTTGGTTAATCTTTTCAAAGAACAAAATTTTTCTTTTGTTGACTTTTTCTATTATTTTTCTATTTTCTACTTTATTTATAACTATTTCAAGTTTTTTTTTTCAATGTTCCAAAATTCATTGTTTATGTATCACACCTAGTGCTCCATGCCATACGTGCCCTCCTTAATACCACCACCAGGCTCACCCATCCCCCACCTCTCCCCTCTAAAACCCTCAGTTTATTTCTTGAGTTCACAGTCATGGTTCATCTCCCCCTCCTGATTTGCCCCAATCCACTTTTCCTTTCCTTCTTCTAGTGTCTTCCATGTTATTCCTTATGTTCCAAAAGTAAGTGAAACCATATGATAATTGACTCTCTGTGCTTGGCTAATTTCACTCAGCATAGTCACCTCCTGTGCCGTCCATGTTGATACAAAGGTGGGTATTCATCCTGATGGCTGAATGATATTCCATTGTATATATGGACCACATCTTTATCCATTTGTCTGTTGGCTCTTTCCACAGTTTGGTGATTGTGGACATTGCCGCTAAGAACATTGGGGTAGAGATGGTCCTTCTTTTCACTACATCTGTATCTTTGGGGTAAATACCCAGTGTGCAATTGTATAGTCATAAGGTAGCTCTATTTTTAACTTTGTTAAAAGTTTTCCAAAGTGGCTGCACCAACTTGCATTCCCACCAACAGTGTAAGAGAGTTCTCCTTTCTCCACAACCTCTCCAACATTTGTTGTTTCCTGTCTTGTTAATTTTGGCTATTCTGACTGGTGTAAGGTGGTATCTCAATGTGGTTTTAATTTGAATTTCCCTGATGGCTAATGATGGTGAACACTTTTTCATGTGCCTGTTAGCCATTTGTATGTCTTCTTTGGAGAAGTGTTTATTCATGTCTTCTGCCCATTTTTGGGACATGATTATCTGCTGATTGGGTGTTGAGTTTGAGGAGTTCTTTATAGATCTTGGATGTCAGCCCTTTGTCTGTAGTGTCATTTGTGAATACCTTCTCCCATTCTGTGGGCTGCCTAATTGTTTTGTTGACTGTTTCCTTTGCTGTGCAGAAGCTTTTGATCTTGATGAAATCCCAAAAATTCATTTTTGCTTTTGTTTCCTTTGCCTTTGGAGATGTGTCTTGAAAGAATTTGCTTCTTTCATTGAAGCCAGTGTCAAAGAGGTTACTGCCTATGTTCTCCTCTAGGACTTTGATGGATTCCTGTCTCACGTTGAGGTCTTTCATCCATTTTGAGTTTATCTTGGTGTATGGTGTAAGAGAATGGTTGAGTTTCACTATTCTATACATAGCTGTCCAGTTTCCCCTGCACGATTTATTGAAGAAACTGACTTTTTCCCCTGGATATTTTTTCTTGCTTTGTCAAAGATTATTTAACCATAGAGTTGATGGTCCATATCTGGGCTCTCCACTCTGTTCCATTGGTCTATTTTTCTGTTTTTGTGCCAGTACCATGCTGTCTTGGTGATCACAGCTTTGTAGTAAAGCTTGAAATCAGGCAACGTGATGCCCCCAGCTTTGCTTTTTTTTTTTTTTTTTTTTTTTCCCCAACATTTACTTGGTGATTCATGGTCTTTTCTGGTTCCATACAAATTTTAGGACTGTTTGTTCCAGCACTTTGAAAAATGCCAGTGGAATTTTGATCAGGATGGCGTTGAAAGTATAGATTGCTCTAGGCAGTATAGACATTTTAACAATGTTTATTCTCCTGATTCATGAGCATGGAATGGTCTTCCATCCTTTTGTGTCTTCTTCAATTTGAAAGAAATTGAGTGTTCTGTAGTTCCTTGAGTACAGATCCTTTACCTCTTTGGTTAGGTTTATTCCCAGGTATCTTATGGTTCTTGGTGTTATAAAAAATGGAATTGATTCTCTAATTTCCTTTTCTATATTTTCATTGTTACTGTATAAGAAAGCAACTGTATCACACCTAGTGTTCTTAGTTCTCAGAGTCCAGATCGTTTACTTCTTTGTTTAGGTTTATTCCAAGGTATCTTATGATTTTCTCTTCTCATTTAGTGCCCTGAATATGTCTTGCCATCCCTTCTGGCTTGTCAGGTTTCTGTGGACAGATCTCACATTATTTTGATGCACCTTCCTCTGTATATAAGGAATCTCTCCCTGTAGCTGCCCTTAGAACCTCTTGTCTAAAATTATGATTTGTGAATTTCACAATCAATTGTCTTGAGGTCTTTCTAGATTTGTTGATCTTGGTGGGTGTCCTTTCTGCCTCTAGGACATGAATACTTTTTCCATTCCCCCAGACTGGGGATATTTTCATCCAGAATTTGTTCATTTATATCTTCTAGTCTTCTCTTTTCCTCCACCACCTCAGGGATCCCAGTAATTCTGGTGTTGGAATGTTTTACTGTGTCATTTATTTCCCTAACTCTGTTTTCATAGCTTCTAAGCTGTTTGTTCCAGGCCTCCTCCTGATCATTTTTCTCTGTCAGCTTGTCTTCTAGATCACTAATTCTATCTTTTGCCTCAGTTACCCTAGCTGTTAGAGTATTTAGATTAGATTGGGTCTAATTGATAGCATTTTTTAACTTCTGCCCAGTTGGCTCTTAGAGATTTTATGTTGTCACTAATGGTTTTCTCCAACCTAGCCATTGCTTAGATAATTGTTATCCTGAATTCCCTTTCTGACATACTGTTTATGTCCATACCCAATAGTTCTGTGGGAGAGGACACAGTCTCTGAATTTTTCCTCTGTTGGGTATTCCACCTCCTAGTCATTTTGGTGAGAGGTGGTTGAGGGAATGTATAGCTGAATATATCAACCACAATTCAGTCAAAGTGCACCCTCACCACTGATGTCTTCTGCCCCTGTAGAGATCCAGAGGTGTATAATCTTACATCTCAGCCTGATTTTATGGGTGTTCAGACTATTCGGTAGATATTTAGCTCACTTTAGGGGACCGGTTGAAACAGAGTCTCCTACTTCACCATCTTGCCCAATAAGATGAATTTTCAAAGCACATGATCATCTCAGCTGATGCAGGAAAAGCATTTGAAAAATTAAAAATCATTTTATGATTAAAAAAATATTGAATATACTAGGTATAGAAGAAAACTTTCTCAATATGATAAGAAGATTTTATTAAAAGCTCACAGCTAATATCACCCTCAAAGGTAAAAGTCTGAGAGCTTGTCCCCTAATATCAGGGAAAAGACAAGATGCCACATTTACCCCTTATTTTCAGTGTAGTATTGGAAAACTTAGACAGAGAAATTAGTCAAGAAAAATAAATGAAATACATCCAAATTGGAAGAAAAAAATATTTCTGTTCTAGATGACATGATTTTATATAAAGAAAATTCTGAAGAGTCACAAGATAACAAAACTAATAAATTAATTCACAAAATTACAAGATACAAAGTAAACACATGAATATCAGTTCCATTTCCATAACTAAAAATGAAAAATCCAAAACAGAAATTAATTAAATAATTCCATTTACCATAGCATAAAAAATAAAATACTTAGGAATAAATTTAACCACGGAGGCAAAAGAATTTTATAATGAAAAACTACAAAACATTGCTAAAAGAAATTTTAAGATACTTTTCTAGATATGTCTCAGGAGGCAAGGGAACTAAAAGTGAAAATAAACTATTGGGACTCCATCAAAATAAAAAGCTTCTGCACAGTGAAGGAAACAATCAACAAAACTAAAAGGCCACCTACTGAATGAGAAAAGATATTTGCAAATGACATAACAAATAAAAGATTATTACCCAAAACATAAAAAGAACTGATAAAACTCAACACCCCCAAAACAAATATTCCCATTAAAGAATGGGTAGAAGATATAATAGACATTTCTCCAAAGAAGATACACAGTTGGCCGATAGACACATGAAAAGATGCCTCACATCACTCATCATCAGGGAACTTCATCTGACATCTTTCCGAATGGCTAAAATCAACAACATGAGAAACAGGTGTGGGTGAGGTTGTGAAGGAAAAGGAATCCTCTTGCATTGTTGGTGGGAATGCAAACTTGTGCAGCCACTCTGGAAAACAGTATGGAGCTTCCTCAAAAAATTAAAAATAGAACTACCCTATGATCCGGTAATCACACTACTGAGAATTTACCCCCAAAATACAAAAACACAAAATCAAAGGGATACATGCACCCCTATGTTTATTGGAGCATAATTTACAATAGCCAAATTATGGAAGCAGACCAAGTATCCATGGGTAGATGAATGAATAAAGAAGAGGTGGTATTTATGGACAATAGGACTACAATGGAGTATTACTCAGCCATAAAAAAGGATGAAATCTTGCCACTTGTAACATGGATGGAGCTAGAGAGCATTATGCTAAGCAAAATAAGTCAGTCAGAGAAAGACAAATACCGTATGTTTCAGTCATATGTGGAATTTAAGAACCAAATGAGCAAAGAAAAAAATAAGAGAGAGCAAAAGAGAGAAACAAACCAAGAAACAGACTGTTAATTATAGAAAACAGATGGTTAACAGACAGGAGGTCGGAGGGGGGCTGAGTGAAATAGGTGATGGGGATCCAGAGTACACTTATCATGATGAGCACTGAGTAAGATAAGGAACTGTTGAATCACTATTTTGAACACCTGAAACTAATAAAACACTGTATGTTAACAATACTGGAATTAAAATTAAAAACTTAATAAAAGCTTTAAAAATGAACAACTATGGCACAGATGGAATTAGGGTGTATTAAGCTAAGCAAAATAAGTCAGTCAGAGAAAGACAAATATTATTTCACTCATATGTGGAATTTAAGAAACAAAGCAGATTAATATAGGGGAAGGAAAGGAAACAATAAAATAAGATAAAAACAGAGAGAGGAAAACCATAAGAGATTCTTAGCTCTAGAGAACAAACTTGAGTGTTACTGAATGGGAGGTAGGTAGGGGATGGGGTAATTGGGTGTTGGGCATTAAGGAGGGCACTGGATATAATGAGCACTAGGTGTTATAAGCAACTGATGAATCACTAAACCCTATCCTGAACATAATAATACACTATATGTTAACTAAGTTTAATTTAAAATTTTTAAAATGTAAAAAAATGAATAAGATCTTCTTTAACTTACATTGTTTTTTTTTTTCTCCTTGAATTTATTTTTCCACTCCATGTCCTTGGCAAGATTTTGTTCTGCAGTCCCATCTTTTTACTGATATCCTTGTCATAGGCATTCTCAAGCACGTTAGTTTTATAGAGGATGTGTATGGAAATTAAGAATCTGGGCCCACCAGAGTGAAAATTGGGAATCCGGGTGTGACTCACACCAGTATGAAATTGTCAGCTTCCCCAAGTCAGGGGCAGCAGGGCAGACAGGGGCAACCAAGGTGGGAATCAGTAAAGCAGGGGGATGAGGGCAGAAGAAAGTCAGATATAGCTGATTTCCGGCAGAAATAAGGCTGGGGAAAAGATAGAGGAGGCTAGGATGAAGGTGAAGAACCACATGGGCCGGAGTGTGGAAGCTTGGACTTAGTAGGCCCAGGTCAGAGTATGTGTGGTGCTAGAATGAGGAGGAGACACAGGTGGTAGGAAAAGATGAGAAGAATCAGGAGACTGAGGGCTCTTAAGAGCCTTTTGGAAAAAAAGGAAGAAGGGAAGGCTCAGTTAAAACAACATCTGTCTGAGGCTTACAGTGTGCATTTGTGTTTCTGTTAGCATGTGCGTTTCTATGCATGATGGCAAATGAGTTAGTGTTGCATTTTCAAAATGAATCTTCTGTGAATGTCCACAGAGATGACAGAGGAGAAAATCCTGGAAGTATTTTACTTAATAAGCAAGAGTATTTATACCACTTATGTTCAGAGAAGGAAATTTTTAACAAAAATTGTGAGGTGGGAGTGCCTGGGTGGCTCAGTGGGTTAAGCCTCTGCCTTTGGCTCAGGTCATGATCTCAGGGCCCTGGGATCGAGCCCTGCATAGGGCTCTCTGCTCATCAGGGAGCTTGCTTCCCTCTCTGTCTCTGCCTGCCTCTCTGCCTGCTTGTGATCTCTCTCTCTGTGTCAAATAAATAACTAAAATCTTAAACAAAAAAAATCTATAAGTAGAATTTTTTTAAAAATTTTAAAAATAGTGAGGTGATAGTGGGTTAATTATAACACAGTTGGTGAGCAAATTTAATTTCCTGAAACAAATATGGTTTATAACTTGGAATGAGTTGACACAATTTTCAATTGCAAACATTCTGAGAAATGCAGTTTCCTATAATAATCATCCAGGGTCTCAAGGGTACAAGTTACAGATCATGGGACCTGAATATAGATGTAATAATCATTGTTATTACTGGGGACTCCCTTGTTCTTCATAAAAATGATGCAGCTGATGTATCAACTTTATCATGACAGAATGGAAAAAAAACACTAAAGTTGACCTTAAATAGGTTCTTCACCCTATGAATTAATATTTGTCAACTTCCTGAACCAGTGCTTGACTTATAGTTAGTACTGCATAAAAGTTTATTAAATAAAATAAAATAAAATAATAAAATATTTACAAGACAAGATTTTTATCCCTTGCATTGTAATAGTAGCTAGTAAGTATTTCCCAACTTTCTTAATTTTTTTTTTTCAAAGGGTTGGTGTCATGGACTGAACTGTTTTCTTTCTTCTCCCCACTAAATTAATATTTTGAAACTCTCACTCCATTTATGACTATATTTGGAGATAGAGCCTTTAAAGAGATAATTAAAGTAAAATTGAGGCTCTTAGGCAAGGTTCCAATCCAATCTGGCTGATGTCCTTATAAGAAGAAAAAGAGGTACATGGGCTATGTGTGCACAGAGGAAAGACATGTGAGAACACAGGCAGAAGACAGCTATGCATGAGCCAAGGATAGAGGACTCAGGAAAAACCAAACTTGTCCACACTTTGATTTTGGACTTCCAGTGTCCAGGCTGAGAAAATAAATCTTTAGGCCACCTAGTCCGTGGTATTTTTTTATCGCAGCTTGAACAGACTGAAACAGCTGGCCCTCCCAAAAGTACACAACATGTAAATCCTTTTTTCCACTCTCTCAGGTTTTCTCTTCAAATATTACACTAACAATGAAGCAAAAGACAAAGAAATCAAGGAATAGATCCCATTTACAATGGCATTGAAAATCATAAGATACCTAGGAAAAAACCTAAGCAAAGAGGTAAGGATCTGTACTCTGAAACCTACAGAACATGAAAGAAATTGAGGAAGACACAAAGAAATGGAAAAACATTGCATGCTTATGGATTGGAAGAAAAAATATTGTTAAAATGTCTATGCTACCTAGAGCAATCTACACATCCAATGCAATCCCTATCAAAACATCATCAACTTTTTTCACAGAGTTGGAACAAACAATCTTAAAATTTGTATGGAACTAGAAAAGACTTGAATAGTCAAAGAAATGTAGAAAAAAGAAAACCAAAGCTGGGGGCATCACAATTCTGACTTCAAGCTGTATTACAAAGCTATAATCATCAAGACAGTATGTTACTGCCAAAGAACAGACACATAGACCAATGGAACAGAATAGATAACCCAGAAATGGACCCTTAACTCTATGGTACACTGATCTTCAACAAAGCAAGAAAGAATATCCAATGGGAAAAACTGTCTTTTTTCAAACTCAACACCCAAAAAACAACAAATCCAGTCAATAAATGGGAAGAAGACATGAACAGACATTTCTCCAAAGAAGACATACAAATGACGAACAGACACATGAAAAAATGTCCCACATCACTCGACATCAGGAAAATACAAATCAAAACCACAATGAAATACCATCTCACACCTGTCAGAATAGCTAAATGATCAACTTAGGAAACAACAGATGTTGACAAGCATGCAGAGAAAGGAGAACAGTCTTACACAGTTGGTGGGAGTGCAAACTGGTGCAGCCACTCTGGAAAACAGTATGAAAATTCCTCAGAAAGTTAAAAATTGACCTACTTTTTGACCCAGCAATTGCACTTCTAGGCATTTATCCAAAGAATACCAACATAGTGATTTGAAGGGACCCACACACCCTAATGTTTATAGCAACAATGTCCACAGTAGCCAAACTATGGAAAGAGCCTAGATACCCATCAACAGATGAATGGTTAGAGAAGTGGTATATATAGGAGGAGGAGTCAAGATGGCGGAGAGGTAGCAGACTGAGACAACATCAGGTAGCAGGAGATCAGCTAAATACCTTATCAAACCATTGTGAACACCTACAAATCCAACAGGAGATCGAAGAGAAGAAGAGCAGCAATTCTAGAAACAGAAAATTGATGACTTTCTGAAAGGTAGGACTGGTGAAGAAGTGAATCCAAAGCAATGGGAAGATTGATCGCAGGGCGAGGGGCCGGCTCTCGGCCATCAGTGGAGCAATGGAGCACAAAATCAGAACTTTTAAAAGTCTGGTTCACCGAGGGACACTGCTCCAGAGGCTAAGCCGGGGTGAAGCCCATGCGAGGAGAGCATGGCCTCAGGTCCTGTGGGGTCACAGAAGGATCAGGGCTGTCTGAGTGTCTCAGAGCTCACAGGTATTAGAGCAGGAAAGCCAGCTACAGAGACAAAGGCAAGGGGTGATCTCTCAACTCAGGGTTACCTTAAATCGTGATCTGTGGCACAGACCACTGCTCTGTGAGCAGGGACCCCACAAGATCTGTGGAGATCCCCTGGAGGAGCTCAGGGATCTGTGGGGTTCAGAGACTCCAGGTGGGGCTGTGTGCCAGACAGAGAAGCTTGGTCATAGGCTGGGTGAGCTTGGAGCGTGGCTGGAGGCCAGGGAGATGGGAATGATTGAGCACTTTTCTCTGAGGATGCATTGAGGAGTGGGGGCCCCAAGCTCTCAGCTCCTCTGGGCCAGAGATTGGGAGGCCACCATTTTCAATCATGTCCTCCAGAACTATACAGAAAGCTTTCAGGGAAAAAGAGTTCCTGAAAGTGAACCCGAGCAGATTACTTAGCCTGGCCCCTGGTAAGGGCAGTGCAATTCCACCTTGGACTCTTGAGAATCACTACAACAGGCCCCTCCCCCAGAAGATCAACAAGAAATCCAGCCAAGACCAAGTTCACTTACCAAGGAGAACAGTGGAATTCCAGAAGAGGAGAAAGCAAAGCATGGAATTCATGGCTTTCTCCCCATGATTCTTTAGTCTTGCAGAGTTAATTTTTTTAATTTAATTTTTTTCTGCTAAAATTTTTTTTTAACTTTTGCCCTTTCCTCTTTTAACATTTTTTAACTGGTTCATCTTAACAATACCTTTCATTAAAACAAAATCTTTTTTGAAACTTCATTACTGTAGTCATATTTTATCCTTCGTTGTATCTAACTTTATTTTTTATATACACATAGGGTTCTTTCTTCTAAAAAAATATGGGGTACAACTTCTTCTAATAGATCAAAATATACCCTAAATCTAGCATAGGGCTTTGTTCTAGTCTCCAGCCTAAGCAAATTCTTTCCACTTTCTTTTTCATTATTCTCCCAACAAAGTTATTTTATCAACTCCTTTTTTTAGAAAAAAAATTTAATTTTCATGTTTATAGTCATATTCCATTCTTTCATTGCGTTTACCCTTGTATATGTGTTTCATTCTTTAAAATTTTGGGAGGTAGTTTCTTCTAGGAGACCAAAATACTCCCCAAATTAAGTGGGTTACCCTGTTCTATTCACCAGTCTAATATATATATATTTTCTTTTTAATATTTTTTCTTTATTTGTTTTCTTTTTAAATTTTTTTTTCCCTGAACTTCTTTTTACCCCTTTTCTTCCCCCCACGATTTGGGGTCTCTTCTGATTTGATTAAACCATATTTTCCTGGGATCTTTGCCACCTTTTTAGTATTTTATTCACTCCTTCATATATTTTTATTGGGGTAAAATGACAAGGCGGAAAAACTCACCACAAAAAAAAAAGAACAAGAGGCAATACTGAAGGCTAGGGTCCTCATCAATACAGATATTGGTAATATGTCAGACCTAGAGTTCAGAATGACGATTCTCAAGGTGCTACCTGGGCTTGAAAAAGGCATGGCAGATACTAGAGAAACTCTGTCTGGAGAAATAAAAGCTCTTTCTGGAGAAATTAAAGAACTAAAATCTAGCCAAGTTGAAATTAAAAAAAGCTATTAATGAGGTGCAATAAAAAATGGAGGCTCTTACTGCTAGGATAAATAAGGCAGAAGAGAGAATTAGCGATATAGAAGACCAAATGACAGAGAACAAAGAAGCAGAGCAAAAGAGAGACAAACAACTACTGGACCATGAGGAGACAAGTCAAGATAAGTGATACCATAAGACGAAACAACATTAGAATAATTGGGATTCCAAGAGACGAAGAAAGAAAGAGGGGAGCAGAAGGTATATTGGACAGAATTATGGTAGAGAACTTCCCTAATAGGGTAAAGGGAATGAGCATCAAAACCCAGGAGGTACAGAAAATCCCCCTCAAAATCAATAAGAATAGGTCCAACCCCATTATCTAATAGTAAAATTTACAAGTCTTAGTGACAAAGAGAAAATCCTGAAAGCAGCCCGGGAGAAGAAGTCTGTAACATACAATGGTAAAAGTATTAGATTGGCAGGAGACTTATACACAGAGACCTGGCAGGCCAGAAAGAACTGGCATGATATATTCAGAGCACTAAACGAGAAAAACATGCTGCCAAGAATATTATATTGAGCTAGGCTATCATTGAAGATAGAAGGAGAGATAAAAAGTTTCCAGGACAAACCAAAACTAATAGAATTGGTAAACACCAAACCAGCTCTACAGGAAATATTGAAAGGGGTCCTCTAAGCAAAGAGAGAGCCTAAAAGTAGTAGTTCAGAAAGGAATGGAGACAATATACAGTAATAGTCATCTACAGGCAATACAATGGCACTAAATTCATATCTCTCAATAGTTACCGTGAATGTTAATGGGCTAAATGCCCCAATCAAAAGACACAGGGTATCAGAATGGATAACAAAACAAAACCTATCAATATGCTGTCCACAAGAAACTCATTTTAGACCCGGAGATACCTCCAGATTTAAAGTGAGGGTGTGGAAAACAATTTACCATGCTAATGGACATCCAAAGAAAGCTGGAGTGGCAATCCTTATATCAGATCAATTAGATTTTAAGCCACAGATTATAATAAGAGATGAGGAAGGACTCTATATCATACTCAAAGGGTCTGTCCAACACGAAAATCTAACAGTTTTAAATATGTATGCCCATAACATGGGAGCAGCCAACTATATAAACCAATTAATAACAAAAACAAAGAAACAAATTGACAATATTACAACAATAGTAGGGGAATTTAACACTCCCCTCCTGAAATGGACAGATCATCCAAGCAAAAGATCAACAAAGAAATAAAGTCCTTAAATGACACACTGGACCAGATGGACATCACAGAGGTATTCAGAACATTCCATCCCAAAGCAACAGAATACACATTCTTCTCTAATGCACATGGAACATTCTCCAGAATACATCACATCCTGGGTCAAAAATCAGGTCTCAACCGGTATCAAAAGATTGGGATCATTCCCTGCATATTTTCAGACCACAATGTTCTGAAGCTAGAACTCAATCACAAGAGGAAAGTTGGAAAGAACCCAAATACATGGAGGCTAAAGAGCATCCTTCTAAAGAATGAATGGGTCAACCAGGAAATTAAATAAGAATTGAAAAAATTCATGGAAACAAATGATAATGAAAACACAATGGTTCAAAATCTGTGGGACACAGCAAAAGCAGTTCTGAGAGGAAAATATAGCGATACGAAGAAAGGTCTCAAATACACAACCTAACCCTACACCTAAAGGAGCTGGAGAAAGAACAAGAAAGAAAGCCTAACCCCAGCAGGAGAAGAGAAATCATAAAGAGCAGAGCAGAAATCAGTGAAATAGAAACCAAGAAAACAATAGAACAAATCAACAAAACTAGGAGCTGGTTCTTTGAAAGAATTAATAAGATTGATAAACCCCTGGCGAGACTTATCCAAAAGAAAAGAGAAAGGACCCAAATCAATAAAATCATGAATGAAAGAGGAGAGATCACAGCCAACACAAAGAAATACAAACAAGTATAAGAACATACTATGAGCAACTCTATGCAAGCAAATTTGACAATCTGGAAGAAATGGATGCATTCTTAGAGACATATCAACTACCACAACTGAACCAGAAAGAAATAGAAAACCTGAACAGACACATAACCAGTAAGGAGATTGAAACAGTCATCAAAAATCTCCAAATAAACAAAAGCCCAGGGCCAGACGGCTTCCCAGGGGAATTCTACCAAATATTTAAAGAATTAATTCCTATTCTCCTGAAACTGTTCCAAAAAATAGAAATGGAAGGAAAACTTCCAAACTCATTTTATGAGGCCATCATCACCTTGATCTCAAAACCAAAGACCCCATAAAAAAAGAGAACTACAGACCAATATCCTTGATGAACACAGATGCAAAAAATCTCACCAAAATACTAGCCAATAGGATCTGACAGTACATCAAAAGGACTATTCACCACGACCAAGTGGGATTTATTCCAGGGCTACAAGGTTGGCTCAATATCCACAAATCAATCGATGTGATACAATACATTAATAAAAGAAAGAACAAGAACCATATGATACTCTCAATAGATGCAGAAAAAGCATTTGACAAAGTACAGCATCCTTTCTTGATCAAAACTCTTCGGGGGAGGAGTCAAGATGGTGGAGAAGTAGCAGGCTGAGACTACTTCAGGTATCGGGAGATCAGCTAGATAGCTTATCTAAAGATTGCAAACACCTACAAATCCAAAGGGAGATCGAAGAGAAGAAGAACAGCAATTCTAGAAACAGAAAATCAACCACTTTCTGAAAGGTAGGACTGGCAGAGAAGTGAATCCAAAGCGACGGGAAGATAGACTGCGGGGAGAGGGGCCGGCTCCTGGCAAGCAGCGGAGCAATGGAGCACAAAATCAGGACTTTTAAAAGTCTGTTCCGCTGAGGGACATCATTCCAGAGGCTTAACCGGGGTGAAGCCCACGTGGGGTCAGTGTGGCCTCAGGTCCCACAGGGTCACAGAAGGATCGGGAGTGTCTGAGTGTCGCAGAGCTTGCAGGTATTAGAACGGGGAAGCCGGCTACAGAGACAGAGCCTAGGAGTGACTCTCAGCTCAGGGTTACCTTGAACCGGTCGCAGGCTCGGTCAGCTCAGAGCGAGGCTGGAGACAGGGTGACGGGAGTAATTGGGTGCTGTTCTCTGAGGGCGCACTGAGGAGTGGGGCCCTGGGCTCTTGGCTCCTCCGGGCTGGAGACTGGGAGGCCGCCATCTTCATTCCCGTCCTCCGGAACTCTACGGAAAGCGCTCAGGGAACAAAAGCTCCTGAAAGCAAACCCCAGCGGATTACTCAGCCCGGCCCCTGGTAAGGGCGGTGCAACTCCGCCTGGGGCAAAGACACTTGAGAATCACAACAACAGGCCCCTCCCCCAGAAGATCAACAAGAAACCCAGCCAGGACCAAGTTCACTTACAAGGAGTGCAGTTTCTATACCAAGGAGAGCAGCGGAATTCCAGAGGAGGAGAAAGCAAAGCACGGAACTCATGGCTTTCTCCCCATGATTCTTTAGCCATGCAGTTAATTTTTTTTTTCTTTTTCAATTTTTTTCTTTTCTTCTGATAAATTTTTTAACTTTTACCCTTTTCTTTTTTAACGTTTTTTAACTAGTTTATCTAATATATGTATATTTTTTTCCATTTCATATTTTTTCATTATTGGTTTTCTTTTTTTATTGGTTTCTTTTTTCTTTCTTCTTTTTTTTTTTTTTCTTTCTGAACCTCTTTTTATCCCCTTACCCCTCCTCACGATTTGGGATCTCTTCTGATTTGGTTAAAGCATATTTTCCTGGGGTTGTTGCCACCCTTTTAGTATTTTACTTGTTCCTCCATATACTCTTATCTGGACAAAATGACAAGGCGGAAAAATTCACCACAAAAAAAAGAACAAGAGGCAGTACCAAAGGCTAGGGACCTAATCAATACAGACATTGGTAATATGTCAGATCTAGAGTTCAGAATGACAATTCTCAAGGTTCTAGCTGGGCTCGAAAAAGGCACGGAAGATATTAGAGAAACCCTCTCGGGAGATATAAAAGCCCTTTCTGGAGAAATAAAAGAACTAAAATCTAATCAAGTTGAAATAAAAAAAAGCTATTAATGAGGTGCAATCAAAAATGGAGGCTCTCACTGCTAGGATAAATGAGGCAGAAGAAAGAATTAGCGATATAGAAGACCAAATGACAGAGAATAAAGAAGCTGAGCAAAAGAGGGACAAATAGCTACTGGACCACGAGGGCAGAATTCGAGAGATAAGTGACACCATAAGACGAAACAACATTAGAATAATTGGGATTCCAGAAGAAGAAGAAAGAGAGAGGGGAGCAGAAGGTATATTGGAGAGAATTATTGGAGAGAATTTCCCCAATATAGCAAAGGGAACAAGCATCAAAATCCTGGAGGTTCAGAGAACCCCCCTCAAAATCAATAAGAATAGGTCCACACCCCATCTCCTAATAGTAAAATTTACAAGTCTTAGTGACAAAGAGAAAATCCTGAAAGCAGCCTGGGAGAAGAAGTCTGTAACATACAATGGTAAAAATATTAGATTGGCAGCAGACTTACCCACAGAGACCTGGCAGGCCAGAAAGAGCTGGCATGATATATTCAGAGTACTAAACGAGAAAAACATGCAGCCAAGAATACTATATCCAGCTAGGCTATCATTGAAAATAGAAGGAGAGATTAAAAGCTTCCAGGACAAACAAAAACTGAAAGAATTTGCAAACACCAAACCAGCTCTACAGGAAATATTGAAAGGGGTCCTCTAAGCAAAGAGAGAGCCTAAAAGTAGTAGATCAGAAAGGAACAGAAACAAAATACAATAACAGTCACCTTACAGGCAATACAATGGCACTAAATTCATATCTCTCAATAGTTACCCTGAATGTTAATGGGCTAAATGCCCCAATCAAAAGACACAGGGTATCAGAATGGATAACAAAACAAAATCCATCTATATGTTGCCTACAAGAAACTCATTTAAACCCGAAGACACCTTCAGATTTAAAGTGAGGGGGTGGAAAAGAATTTACCATGCTAATGGACATCAGAAGAAAGCAGGAGTGGCAATCCTTATATCAGATCAATTAGATTTTAAGCCAAAGACTATAATAAGAGATGAAGAAGGACACTATATCATACTCAAAGGATCTGTCCAACAAGAAGATCTAACAATTGTAAATATCTATGCCCCTAACGTGGGAGCAGCCAACTACATAAACCAATTAATAACAAAATCAAAGAAACACATCGACAATCATACAATAATAGTAGGGGAATTTAACACTCCCCTCACTGAAATGGACAGATCATCCAAGCAAAAGATCAACAAGGAAATAAAGGCCTTAAATGACACACTGGACCAGATGGATATCACAGATATATTCAGAACATTTCATCCGAAAGCAACAGAATACACATTCTTCTCTAATGCACATGGAACATTCTCCAGAATAGATCACATCCTTGGTCCTAAATCAGGTCTCAACCGGTATCAAAAGATTGGGATCATTCCCTGCAGATTTTCAGATCACAATGCTCTGAAGCTAGAACTCAGTCACAGGAGGAAATTTGGAAAGAACCCATATACATGGAGACTAAACAACATCCTTCTAAAGAATGAATGGGTCAACCAGGAAATTAAAGAAGAATCAAAAAAATTCATGGAAACAAATGATAATGAAAATACAACATTTCAAAGTCTGTGGGACACAACAAAGGCAGTCCTGAGAGGAAAATATATAGCGGTACAAGCCTTTCTCAAGAAACAAGAAAGGTCTCAAGTACACAACCTAATCCTACACCTAAAGGAGCTGGAGAAAGAACAAGAAAGAAAGCCTAACCCCAGCAGGAGAAGAGAAATCATAAAGATCAGAGCAGAAATCAATGAAATAGAAACCAAAAAAAACAATAGAACAAATCAACGAAACTAGGAGCTGGTTCTTTGAAAGAATTAATAAGATTGATAAACCCCTGGCCAGACTTATCAAAAAGAAAAGAGAAAGGACCCAAATAAATAAAATCATGAATGAAAGAGGGGAGATCACAACTAACAGCAAAGAAATACAGACAATTATAAGAACATATTATGAGCAATTCTATGCCAACAAATTTGACAATCTGGAAGAAATGGATGCATTCCTAGAGACATATAAACTACCACAACTGAACCAAGAAGAAATAGAAAGCCTGAACAGACCCATAACCAGTAAAGAGATTGAAACAGTCATCCAAAATCTCCAAACAAACAAAAGCCCAGGGCCAGACAGCTTCCCGGAGGAATTCTACCAAACATTTAAAGAAGAACTAATTCCTATTCTCCTGAGACTGTTCCAAAAAATAGAAATGGAAGGAAAACTTCCAAACTCATTTTATGAGGCCAGCATCACCTTGATCCCAAAACCAGACAAGGATCCCATCAAAAAAGAGAACTACAGACCAATATCCTTGATGAACACAGATGCGAAAATTCTCACCAAAATACTAGCCAATAGGATTCAACAGTACATTAAAAGGATTATTCACCACGACCATGTGGGATTTATTCCAGGGCTGCAAGGTTGGTTCAACATCCGCAAATCAATCAATGTGATACAACACATTAATAAAAGAAAGAACAGGAACCATATGATACTCTCTATAGATGCTGAAAAAGCATTTGACAAAATACAGCATCCCTTCCTGATCAAAACTCTTCAAAGTGTAGGGATAGAGGGCACATACCTCAATATTATCAAAGCCATCTATGAAAAACCCATCGCAAATATCATTCTCAATGGAGAAAAACTGAAAGCTTTTCCGCTAAGGTCAGGAACATGGCAGGGATTTCCATTATCACCACTGCTATTCAAGATAGTACTAGATGTCCTAGCCTCAGCAATCAGACAACAAAAAGAGATGAAAGGCATCCAAATCGGCAAAGAAGAAGTCAAACTATCACTCTTCGCAGATGATATGATACTATATGTGGAAAACCCAAAAGACTCCACTCCAAAACTGCTAGTACTTGTACAGGAATTCAGTAAAGTGTCAGGATATAAAATCAATGCACAGAAATCAGTCGCATTTCTCTACACCAACAACAAGACAGAAGAAAGAGAAATTAAGGAGTCCATCCCATTTACAATTGCACCCAAAACTATAAGATACCTAGGAATAAACCTAACCAAAGAGACTAAGAATCTATACACAGAAAACTATAAAGTACTCATGAAAGAAATTGAGGAAGACACAAAGAAATGGAAAAATGTTCCATGCTCCTGGATTGGAAGAATAAATATTGTGAAAATGTCTATGCTACCTAAAGCAATCTACACATTTAATGCAATTCCTATCAAAGTACCATCCATTTTTTTCAAAGAAATGGAACAAATAATCCTAAAATTTATATGGAACCAGAAAAGACCACCAATAGCCAAAGGAATATTGAAAAAGAAAACCAAAGTTGGTGGTATCACAATTCCGGACTTCAAGCTCTATTACAAAGCTGTCATCATCAAGACAGCATGGTACTGGCACAAAAATAGACACATAGATCAATGGAACAGAATAGAGAGCCCAGAAATAGACCCTCAACTCTATGGTCAACTAATCTTCGACAAAGCAGGAAAGAATGTCCAATGGAAAAAAGACAGCCTCTTCAATAAGTGGTGTTGGGAAAATTGGACAGCCACATGCAGAAAAATGAAATTGGATCATTTCCTTACACCACACACGAAAATAGACTCAAAATGGATGAAGGACCTCAATGTGAGACAGGAATCCATCAAAATCCTTGAGGAGAACACAGGCAGCAACCTCTTTGACCTCAGCTGCAGCAACATCTTCCTAGGAACATCGCCAAAGGCAAGGGAAGCAAGGGCAAAAGTGAACTATTGGGATTTTATCAAGATCAAAAGCTTTTGCACAGCAAAGGAAACAGTTAACAAAACCAAAAGACAACTGACAGAATGGGAGAAGATATGTGCAAACGACATATCAGATAAAGGGCTAGTATCCAGAATCTATAAAGAACTTAGCAAACTCAACATCCAAAGAACAAATAATCCAATCAAGAAATGGGCAGAAGACATGAACAGACATTTCTGCAAAGAAGACATCCAGATGGCCAAGAGACACATGAAAAAGTGCTCCACATCACTCGGCATCAGGGAAATACAAATCAAAACCACAATGAGATACCACCTCACACCAGTCAGAATGGCTAAAATTAACAAGTCAGGAAATGACAGATGCTGGCGAGGATGCAGAGAAAGGGGAACCCTCCTACACTGTTGGTGGGAATGCAAGCTGGTGCAACCACTCTGGAAAACAGCATGGAGGTTCCTCAAAATGTTGAAAATAGAACTACCCTATGACCCAGCAATTGCACTGCTAGGTATTTACCCTAAAGATACAAATGTAGTGATCCGAAGGGGCACATGCACCCGAATGTTTATAGCAGCAATGTCTACAATAGCCCAACTATGGAAAGAACCTAGATGTCCATCAACAGATGATTGGATAAAGAAGAGGTGGTGTATATACACAATAGAATACTATGCAGCCATCAAAAGAAATGAAATCTTGCCATTTGCGACAACATGGATGGAACTAGAGGGTATCATGCTTAGCGAAATAAGTCAATCAGAGAAAGACAACTATCATATGATCTCCCTGATATGAGGGAGAAGAGATGCAACATGGGGGGTTAAGGGGGTAGGAGAAGAGTAAATGAAGCAAGATGGTATTGGGAGGGAGATAAACCATAAGTGACTCTTAATCTCCCAAAACAAACTGAGGGTTGCTGGGGGGAGGAGGGTTGGGGGGGGTGGGGTTATGGACATTGGGGAGGGTATGTGCTATGGTGAGTGCTGTGAAGTGTGTAAACCTGGCAATTCACAGACCTGTACCCCTGGGGGAAAAAAATATATGTTTATAAAGAATAAAATTAAAAAAAAAAAAACTCTTCAAAGTGTAGGGATAGAGGGTACATACCTCAATATCATCAAAGCCATCTATGTAAATCCCACTGCAAATATCATTCTCAATGGAGAAAAACTGAGAGCTTTTCAGCTAAGGTCAGGAATATGGCAGGGATTTCCATTATCACCACTGCTATTCAAGATAGTACTAGATGTCCTAGCCTCAGCAATCAGACAACAAAAAGAGATTAAAAGCATCCAAATTGGCAAAGAAGTCAAACTATCACTCTCTGCAGATGATATGATACTATATGTGGAAAACCCAAAAGACTCCACTCCAAATCTGCTAGAACTTGTACAGGAATTCAGTAAAGTATCAGGATATAAAATCAATGCACAGAAATCAGTTGCACTTTTTTTACACTAACAAGACAGAAGAAAGAGAAAAAGGAGTCAATCCCAGTTACAACTGCACCCAAAACTATAAGATACCTAGGAATAAACCTAATCAAAGAGGCAAAGACTCTATACTCAGAAAACTATGAAGTACTCATGAAAGAAATTGAGGAAGACACAAAGAAATGGAAAAATGTTCCATGCTCATGGATTAGAAGAACAAATATTGTGAAAATGTCTTTGCTACCTAAAGCAATCTACACATTTAATGCAATCCCTATCAAAATCCCATCCATTTTTTTTCCCCAAAGAAATGGAACAAATAATCCTAAAATTTACATGGAACCAGAAAAGACCTTGAATAGCCAGAGGAATATTGAAAAAGAAAGTCAAAGTTGGTGGTATCACAATTCCAGACTTCAAGCTCTATTACAAAGTTGTCATCATGAGGACAGTATAGACAGATCAATGGAACAGAATAGAGATACCAGAAACTCAACACTGTGATCAACTAATCTTCAACAAAGCAGGAAATAATGTCCAATGGAAAAAAGACAGTTTCTTCAACAAATGATATTGGGAAAATTGGACAGCCACATGTAGAAAAATGAAACTGGACCATTTCCTTACACTACACATGAAAATAGACTCAAAATGGATGAAGGACCTCAATGTGAGACAGGAATCCATCAAAATCCTTGAGGAGAACACAGGCAGCAACCTCTTCGACCTCAGCCGCAGCAACTTCTTCCTAGGAACATGGCCAAAGGCAAGGGACGTAAGGGCAAAAATGAACTATTGGGACTTCATCAAGATCAAAAGCTTTTGCACAGCAAAGGAAACAGTTAACAAAGCCAAAAGACAACTGACAGATGGGAGAAGATATTTGCAAATGACATATCAGATAAAGGGCTAGTATCCAAAATCTATAAAGAGCTTAGCAAACTCAACACCCAAAAAACAAATAATTTAATCAAGAAATGGGCAGAGGACATGAATAGACATTTCTGCAAAGAAGACATCCAGATGGCCAAGAGACACATGAAAAAGTGCTCCACATCACTCGGCATCAGGGAAATACAAATCAAAACCATAATGAGATACCACCTCACACTAGTCAGAATGGCTAAAATTAACAAGTCAGGCAATAACATGCTGGCGAGCATGTGGAGAAAGAAGAACCCTCTTACACTGTTGGTGGGATTGCAAGCTGGTGCCACCACTCTGGAAAACAGCATGGAGGTTCCTCAAAGAGTTGAAAATAGAACTACCCTATGACCCAGCAATTGCACTACTGGGTATTTACCCTAGAGATACAAACATAGTGATCTGAAGAGACACATGCACCAGAATGTTCATAGCAGCAATGTCTACAATAGCCAAACAATGGAAAGAACCTAGATGTCCATCAACAAATGAATGGGTAAAGAAGAGGTGGTATATATATACAATGGAATACTCTGCAGCCATCAAAAGAAATGGAATTCTGCCATTTGCAATGACGTGGATGTAACTAGAGGGTATTATGCTTAGTGAAATAAGTCAATGGAGAAAGATAACTATCCTATGATCTCCCTGATATGAGAAAGTGGAGATGCATCGTGGGGAGCTTGGGGGGGGTAGGAAAAGAATAAATGAAACAAGATGGGATCAGGAGGGGGACAAACCATAAGAGACTCTTAATCTCACAAAACAACTGGAGGGTTGCCAGGGGGAGAGTGTAGAGAGAGGGTCGTGGTGTTATGAACATGGGGGAGGGTATGTGCTATGTTGAGTGCTGTGAAGTGTGTAAACCTGGCGATGCACAGACCTGTACCCCTGGGGCTAGTAATACATTATATGTTTATAAAAAAATTTTTAAAAAATTATAAAAATGAAGTGGTATATGTATACAATGGAATATTACTCAGACATCAAAGAGAATGATATCTTGAATTTGCAATGAAGTGAATGGAACTAGAAGATATCATGCTAAGTGAAATAAGTCAGTCAGAGAAAGACAAATACTATATGATTTCACTCATGTGTGGAATTTAAGAAACAAAACAGATGAACATAAAGGAAGGGAAGAAAAAATAAGGTAAAAGCAGGGAAAGAGGCAAACCACAAAAGACTCTTAACTTTAGGGAGAAAACTGAGGGTTGATGGAAGGGAGGTTTGTAGGGGGATAGGGTAATTTGGTGATGGTCATTAGGTGTAATAACTGTAATAACCACTGGGTGTTCTATGCAACTGATGAATCACTAAATCCTACCCCTGAAACTAATATAGTATATGTTAACTAAATTGAATTTGAATAAAACATTTTGAAAATAAATAAATAAATAAATATTACTGTGACCTGTGTGTTTAATCGCAATTTTAATTAAGGCAGACTCATAGTATTGGGGGCTTATAATTCTCTATTTCTTCAGTTTTTTAATAGCTCTACCCTCTTGATCACTATCTTTTTTTTTTTTTAGTGTAACAGATTTCATTTTTTATGCTCCATACCCAGTGCTCCATGCAATACGTGTCCTCTATAATACCCACCACCAGGCTCCCCCAACCTCCCGCCCCCCTCCCTTTCAAAACCCTCAGATTGTTTTTCAGAGTCCATAATCTGTCATGATTCATCTCCCCCTCCAAATTCCTCAACTCCCTTCTCCTCTCCATCTCCCCATGTCCTCCGTGTTACCTCTTATTCTCTTATCCATTCATCTATCTAAATTATCATGTTGTATTTAAACCAGATTTGGTTCCAAAAAATTCAGATGACTTTCACCAATCCAATCTCAATCAACACCATGTTGATTTTTTATTTATCTCATTAACAAAGTAGTTTGGGAGAGGTTTCCTCAAACTAGGCCCCAATGTGGAGCCTACAATGAGTAGACATGTGAGTCTGGGTTGTTCTCTAACATGGAAGCCATAGGGGAGGATAGATGTGGCCCATGAGCATGAAGAACTAATATGAACTAATATGCACTGTCAGCTAGTCCAGTCCTGGGCATAAGACAAGTGAGGTTCTGGCTCCTTGTGCCCATCACTCCTAGGCAAGTACAAATGGGAAGCCAGGGTAAGAGTAGGACTATTGAGCAAAAAGCAAGGAAGTGTTGAATCTGCCAGGGGATAAGCAGAGTCTCTCAGCCAGCTTCTAGGAGATGCAAGAAGGAACCATTGGGTATTCTTCCACATGGCTGCCCTGTCCTCTCCAGGCACACAGTGGCCCCACTTTAAGGAGATTCCAATTGTGAGTGGGTAGATTTGTAATCCAGATAAATTAATAAATATCTTTTTATTCAACAAAATGAGCTCACAAATCCCATTTATACTCTTCTTAGAGATAGCACTTAACAGCGTTTCCCAGCTTGGGTCCCCACCACCTCTCACCTGGACAAGCACCATCACCTGCTAGGTGTTTGACCTCACTCCTATGTACCCCTCCACAGTACAATCTCCAGACCAAGGTAACCTTTCTTAAACACTATATTCTCCATGTTGCACTCCCAGATTAAGGACTCTCAGTGGATCGCATGGAGTCAACCTCAATCATCATAGTACTCAAGATCACAGGCTATCCCACAGATACCTCCACGCTCCACACATTCCAAACTGATCTCAGCATCTTTTTATTTTATTTTTAAAGGTTTATTTATTTTATTTATTTATTTTAATTTTTAAAAGATTTTATTTATTTATTTATTTTTAATTTATTTATTTGTAGCATAACAGTATTCATTGTTTTTGCACCACACCCAGTGCTCCATGCCCTCTCTAATATAATCCGTGCCCTCTCTAATACCCACCACCTGGTTCCCCCAACCTCCCACCCCCAACCCCTTCAAATCCCTCAGATTGTTTTTCAGAGTCCATAGTCTCTCATGGTTCACCTCCCCTTCCAATTTCCCCCAACTCCCTTCTCCTCTCTAACTCCCCTTGTCCTCCATGCTATTTATTATGCTCCACAAATAAGTGAAACCATATGATAATTGACTCTCTCTGCTTTACTTATTTTACTCAGCATAATCTCTTCCAGTCCCGTCCATGTTGCTACAAAAGTTGAGTATGCATCCTTTTTGATGGAGGCATAATACTCCATAGTGTATATGGACCACATCTTCCTTATCCATTCGTCCATTGAAGGGCATCTTGGTTCTTTCCAGAGTTTGGCGACCGTGGCCATTGCTGTTATAAACATTGGGGTACAGATGGCCCTTCTTTTCACTACATCTGTATCTTTGGGGTAAATACCCAGTAGTGCAATTGCAGGGTCATAGGGAAGCTCTATTTTTAATTTCTTGAGGAATCTCCACACTGTTCTCCAAAGTGGCTGCACCAACTTGCATTCCCACCAACAGTGGAAGAGGGTTCCCCTTTCTCCACATCCCCTCCAACACACGTTGTTTCCTGTTTTGCTAATTTTGGCCATTCTAAGTGGTCTAAGGTGGTATCTCAATGTGGTTTTAATTTGCATCTCCCTGATGGCTAGTGATGATGAACATTTTTTCATGTGTCTGGTAGCCATTTGTATGTCTTCATTGGAGAAGTGTCTGTTCATATCTTCTGCCCATTTTTTGATATGATTGTCTGTTTTGTGTGTGTTGAGTTTGAGGAGTTCTTTATAGATCCTGGATATCAACCTTTTGTCTGTACTGTCATTTGCAAATATCTTCTCCCATTCCGTGGGTTGCCTCTTTGTTTTGTTGACTGTTTCCTTTGCTGTGCAGAAGCTTTTGATCTTGATAAAGTCCTAGAAGATCATCTTCACTTTTGTTTCCTTTGCCTTTGGAGACATATCTTGAAAGAAGTTGCTGTGGCTGATATCGAAGAGATTACTGCCTATGTTCTCCTCTAGGATTCTGATGGATTCCTGTCTCACGTTGAGGTCTTTTATCCATTTTGAGTTTATCTTTGTGTACAGTGTAAGAGAATAGTTGAGTTTCATTCTTCTACATATATCTGTCCAGTTTTCCCAGCACCATTTATTGAAGAGACTGTCTTTTTTCCACTGTATATTTTTTCCTGTTTTGTCGAAGATTATTTGACCATAGAGTTGAGGGTCCATATATGAGCTCTCTGTTCCACTGGTCTATGTGTCTGTTTTTACACCAGTACCATGCTGTCTTGGTTGATTTCAGCATCTTCACTTCAAACCAATTCTTTTCACTGTTCCAATTTCCCCAGTTTCACATGGCATTCTCACCCTTCTCCCTTTGCCCAATTTGTTATATCCAGACAAGTTCTAAAAGTTCATCTATTCTTTCTTCGAACATTTACCTCTTACCCCACCCTCTACCTCTGTTGGTCTTTCCAGCACCACTGTGTTTCAAGAATCTTGTGTTGTCCCTGGACTGGACCCAGGTCAGAGCCTTTTAACAGGGCTTCCTGCCCTTGGTTCTGCCTCCTTCAGTCCATCCTCTATATATTTCAGCTTGGGAGGTTTCTCAACAACAAAAACTCAGGGCAGTACCTGAATAGGAAATTTCAATAACTCTCTCCCACCAGCCAGAGTAATTTTGAATGCTCAGGGCTAGCTATACTAGTATCTTGGGGAACTAATTAGGAGTCAAGTACCTCAGCCTCAGCTCGACCTCCTAGTTAGATCTTTGGGTAGAGGACCCAGATAGTTCTTGACTTAACAAACTGCTCAGAAAAGCCTGTTTTTCAAGCCACTTTCTGTATTGTCCGCAAACTAAGAATGGTTTTTATATTTTAATTTTTTTCTTTTTTATTTGCTCCTGATAATTTTTTCCAATTATATGGAAATACAAATGACATACTACATTGTATAATATGGAGAGTACATATTGTAATATTGAGGAGTAGAATGTGATGATTTGATACGCTTATATATTGCCAAATAACTACTACCATAGTGTTAGCTAACACCTCTACCACATCACATAATTGTCACTTTTTTTTTTCAGCATAACAGTATTCATTGTTTTTGCACCACACCCAGTGCTCCACGCAATCCGTGCCCTCTCCAATACCCACCACCTGGTTCCCCCAACCTCCCACCCCCCGCCCCTTCAAAACCCTCAGATTGTTTTTCAGCATCCATAGTCTCTCATGTTTCACCTCCCCTTCCAATTTCCCTCAATTCCATTCTCCTCTCCAATACCCACCACCTGGTTCCCCCAACCTCCCACCTCCCGCCCCTTCAAAACCCTCAGATTGTTTTTCAGCATCCATAGTCTCTCATGTTTCACCTCCCCTTCCAATTTCCCTCAATTCCATTCTCCTCTCCATCTCCCCTTGTCCTCCATGCTATTTGTTATGCTCCACAAATAAGTGAAGCCATATGATAATTGTCACTTATTTTTTATGGTGACAATATTTAATATCTAATCTCTAAGCAACTTTGAAATATATAATACAGTATTATTAACTGTAGTCACCATATTGCACATTAGATCCCCAAAACTTATTTATTTTATAACTGGAAGTTTGTACACTTTTTTACAACATCTCTTTGTTTCCTCCAGCTGCCAGTCCCTGGTACCACAACATTCTACTCTCTGTCTGTAGGAATTCAACTTTTTTAGATTCCACATATGAATACTAGTATATAGTATTTGTCTTTGTGTGTCTTTTTCATTTAGCATAATGCCCTCAAGTTTTATCCATGTTGTCACAAATGACAGGATTTCTTTCTCTCTTGTGGCTGAAGAATATTCCATTATATATTTTAATGGAATATGTATATATTATATTATACACATATATAATGAATATATGTATATATATCACATCTTCATTCATTCATTGACAGTCACTCAGGTTGTATTTGTATCTTGACTATTGTGAGTAATACTACATGTACATGCTGTGTAGATATCTCCTTAAGATTCTCTTTTCATTTCTTTGACTATACAAAAGTAGGATTGCTGGATCATATGGTAGTTCTATTTTTAATTTTTTGAGAAGGCTCCATAGTATTTACCTGAATGTATCAGTTTGCATCCCCACTAACAGTATAAAAGAGTTCCCTTTTCTCTATATCTTTAACACCACTTGCTAACTATTTAAAAAATTATAGCTGTTCTAATAAGTGCCATCTCTTTGTGGTTTTGATGTGTATTTCCTTGAAGATTAGTGATGTTGAGCACTCTTTAATGTACCTGTTGTCCATTTGGATGTCTTCTTGGAAAAATGTCTATTCAAGTTGTTTGCCCGTTTTTTAAATTGGATTATTTGTGAGGGGGGTTTTCAGCTGAGATGTATGAGTCTATATATTTTGGACTTTAACTCCTTAAGAGGTGCATGACTAACAAATATTTTCTCTTTTTCATGTCATTAAGTGGTTTGTAGTTTTTTGAATTTTTTTTATGATACAGAGTATTTTAGTATCACTTACTAATTTTTGCCTTTATTGCTGGTGCTTTTGGTGTCATATCCAAAAAATCATTACCAACACTGGTACCAGTAAGTTTTTTTCTCTATGTGTTTTTCTAAGAGTTGTATAGTTACAGGTCCTACATTTAAGTTTTGAATTCATATAATTTTTCATTTTTGTGAGTAGTGAAAGATAGGAGTCCGTTCTTCTACATGTGGTTATCCAGTTTTCCCAAAATTATTCATTGAAGAGATGAGCATTTCCCCATGGAGTATTCTTGTCTGGTCAAACATTAGTTGACTGTATATGCAAGGCTTTATTTCTGGGCTTTTGATTCTGTTCTATTGGTCTATTTGTCTATTTTTGTACCCGTATCATACTGTTTTGTTTACTATAGCTTTTAGTACAGTTTGAAATAATGAAATGTGACGTGTTCAGCTTTGTTCTTCTTTCTTAGGATTGTTTTGACTATTTGAGATCTTTTGTGTTTCCATACAAATTTTAAGAGTTTTTTTTTTTTTTTGGTCTATTTGTATGAGAAATGTCATTGGAGTTTTGATATTGATTGCATTGAATCTATTGATGCCTTTGAGTAACATGGACATTTCAGTATTAATTCTCTGATTTGTGAACACAGGATGTCTTTCCATTTGTTTGTGTCTAGTTCAATTTCTTTCACTGGTGTCTTATAGTTTTCAGTGTACAGATCTTTTACCTCCTTAAATTTATTCCTAAATATTTTATTGCTTTTGATGCTTTTATGAATGGGATTGTTTTATTTCTTTTTCAGATGTTTCAGTGTTATTGTATACAAATACAACTTATTTTTGTATGTAGATTTTTATATCCTGCAACTTTACTGAATTCATTGATTAGTTCTAACAGTTTTTTGAAGGGGTCTCATGAAATTTTTATATATAAAATCGTATCATCTACAAACAAAGAGGATTCTACTTCTTTCTTTCTGATTTGGATGTCTTTCATTTCTTTTTCTTGTCTGATTTCTCTACAAGACTTCTAGTACTATGTTGAAACAGAAGTGGTAAGAGTGGACATCCTTGTCTTATTTCTGACCTTAGAGGAAAGGCTTTCAATTTTTCACCATTGAATATGATGTTAGCTGTAGGTTTGTCATATGTGGACTTCATTAGGTTGAGGTATGTTCTCTCTATAGCTATTTTTTAGTGTTTTTTTTTTTCATGAAAAGATGTTGAATTTTGTCAAATGGCTTTTGGCATCTGTTGAAGTCATCATAATTCTTATTCTTCATTACATTAATTTGTCACAGACTAGCACAAGAAGTTCTAGGGAAGACTGAGAGGGAATGGTGGGGAATTAAGAAAAACAAGAGACAGAAAGCTGGGATTGGGAGGTGTCCATGGGCTGTTGAGTCCCAACATGCAGAAGAGACTTTATTTTATAGATCTATAACAAGAATGTTTATCAAGGAGCTCAAGGTCAGAGGACAACAATTCCCACGTGACCACCTTGCTTCAAAACAAGAGAGTGTTCTCAAGCATATTTACAGAGGAGCTCAAGGACTGTGTCAGCATGACCCAGAGTGCTTATGTGAGCCAAATCAAGTAGTGAGTGAACTGCAGAGATTGCAGGAGCTAACCCTTGGCAAAACTCCTTCAACTGCCAGGGTTGTGTTAGCTTGCAGTTAGTGCCCCACATTAATTTGATGTATAACATTTATGGATTTGCATATGTTAAAACATATTTGCATCCCAGAGATAAATCCCACTTGATTATGGGTATCTTTTTAATGTGCTGTTGGGTTCATTTTTTAAATATTTCTGTTTGGTTCTTTTTTATATTTACTAACTTTTTGTTCAACTTCTCATTTTGTTCTCATACTGTTTCCTTGATATTATTAAATTGTTTATCTATATCACTTGTAGATCTCTGAGCATCTTTAGGAATTTTATTTTGAATTATTTGTCAGGCAAATTCTGGATCTCCTTTTTTGGGGGTGCCAGTTACAGGGAGTTTACTATATTCCTTTGGTGCCTGTTTCCCTGATTCTTCATTAACCCTGTTGATTTGCATAGGTATTTGAACATTTGAAGAAAAATCACCTCTTCCAGACTTTATGAAATGACTCCAGTAAAAGAGGACTTTTGCTTGCAGGTGGGGGCATGCTGGAACATACTGTATCCCTGGGCCCAGTGGTGCAGGGTGCCAAATGTGGGAGCATGTGATAGCATAGGTCCAAAGGTGTGTGATGTCTCTTCAGCTCAAGCCCCTGAGGTCCACAGCATTGACAACTATGTGGCCTTGATGAGCACAGGAAGGAAATCTGCAAGCATTTTGGGGTCCTCAACAGTACCTCAAGTTCTGGTGGGAAGGCAGCAATTGTGGCTGGAGACAGTGATATACATACATTTGGCTGCAGGGTCAACTGTAGGTGTCTGTGTAGTGGCAAGGGCTAATTGCAGAAATAAGTGTGTGGGGGTGGTGCGCAAGTAAGACAGATTGGGCCAGAGCCAACTATAGCCTCACTGCCAGCTGCAGTTACCCTGTCTGTCATCATACTCTTACTGGCTGCTCAGTGTCCTCCCACACCAGGCAAGTATACCATAATAGAGTCTGGTGATAGAAGTAAGGCTTCAGGCATGCAGGTGCATAGCTGGAGGTGTTAGCTCTGAAGTGGGGAGGATGGCCAGCTATAGGGGTCTAGGCTGGTGTCTTGTACTGTGCAACTACAGTGTCCTGGTCTGTCTTACACTGCAGTCCTTAGGCTTTGGAGGTAGATGGTGGAGGAAGCAGGGAGGGACTTAAGTGTCAGCAGACATAAATACCTATTGTAAGAAAGCTGGTGAAATCTGCAGAGAGCCCAGCGTGGCTTTGCTGACTGGTTTTGTTTTGTTTTGTTTGTTTTGTTTTGTTTTCCCAGTGGGAAAATCTACCAAGTTTGTCTACAAAGCAAGTCACTGTAAGCCATAATTGCTCCTGCAGCATGGCTGGTTATTGGTAGCCCCTACTTTTCTTCCCTGTTCTTAGCTATTGGTAGCCTCTTTATTTATTTTTTTTTTTTCCTTGTTCCTAACCATTCCTATACATCTCAGCTTTGCCAGTCTGGGTTGGATAAAACCAAAATAAGATTCAGCCTGCATTGGATAAAACCTTATTGGTGAGAGGAGTTCTTTCTAGTGAGGAAATTCTCTCTTGGTCCTGAACAATGCTGACTGGACGGGATGGGATGATGCAGGCAAAATGAGCTGTCTTCCTTCTCTTCTTTTGTAGTTATTCTTGGGCCTTTTTCCTACGCTGTTGCTAAAGTTTCTTAACTGGACCCCAGAGCCCTCCCAGAGCTGTTTATGTTAGTGGTATCTGTCTAATTGTTGATCTTCGTGGGATGACAGAAGCTGAAGTTACTTATGTCACTTGATATTTATATTCTAAAATGGTTGAAAAAAATGAAAGGAATCTTTCCATGACATGTGAAATTAGATAAAATTCAAATTTAAGGTCCATAGTAAAATTTTATTGGACACAGCCATGCCCATTTATTGACATATTATCTACGGCTGCATTTGTTTGTTACAACAACAGAGTTGAGCCTGAAAAGCCTAAAATATTACTATTTGCCTTTTTACAGAAAAAGGTTTCTTTCGTTCATTTGACCTAGAAGACTTTGAAGCTCCAAGTCCTGTTTTTCAAGTGAGATTATATGTAAAAGTATTGAGTCACACTGGGGTTCCCAGTCAAGATGCTGAGTAAACCCCATGCCAACAGCATCACTTTCCCCAGCCATTCTCTCCCTTAAGCATGTCTACTCATCATGCTTCACTCCATTTATCAACCACTGAAAATCTTCTCCTTCACTAAGGTTTCCTGGTAACTTACAAACCAAATGCACCCCTAGATGCAGCTCCAATAGCATTTTTTATAGCTATTTGTAGCTAGTGATATTCTGATTCACATGATCAGTATGTATTACTGGGTGTACATATCAATGAGCTCCCTAAGGAAGAGGTGAAGTCTTCTTCAACTCCTGGTAGTGCTCCTGATATATAGTACCAAGCTGAGATAGTGCCCAGAACATAAATATAGATATTGGATGTCTGGGTGGATGGAGGAGTGGAGAGATAGACAGATGGATGAATGGATGGGAGGGTGGATGGATAGTATTAGAAAATTCCAAACTTTAGTTGAGTGTAGCCATCAGAAGTACAACTAGAAGACACCTGCCCAATCCTCAGGAAGGATTCTTTGTGCTTTATTCACACATCTTTTTCTCCCATCAAGGAGATGGGAATGAATTTCACTAGCCTTTTGGGAGCCCCAGTCTACCGTAAGGAACTCTTTCATTTCCTGAATCCTTAGGTTGCTAGATAATGATAGCAGTGGTGAGGATTCAGGGCCAGGATGTCAAGGAAGAAGACATAGAAAGTAATTCAGACCACAGTTGCTATCTCTCTTTCCACACAGGTCACTTGAGCTTTTGAGATACACCACAACTTGGTTAATTAAAGACTGATCACCAATAACTACTACTAGAGAAGGGGTCAAAATCCAGGGGCAAATGGTCAAGGCCAGACAGAAATAAAATGGAAAGTATCTGGTGCTGAGAGAGGGCATAGAGCTCCAAAGTGTTCTGAGGTAGGTGCTTCTAAGCTGTAAGTGCGAAAGCAAAAGTCTTTGTGGTCGACAGTTAACCTGAAGTCATGGAATAGGACCAGGCTTCTCCAATTTCTTCCACACACTCTTCTTGGTTTGAGGGCAAAGAAAGTGGAACTTGAGGGCAAAGGTTGAAGAGACTAAGGAAACTAAAGACTACTAAGCTTTATGGAAACTCTGGTCTAAAAATAACTACTACTACCTTGTGTACTGAGCAACAACCATCAGTCTGGCCCAGAGCATGTGTTTGCCCTCTCTTAACAACACCTGCAAAATAGTTGTGCTTATCTCCATTTTGAGCCCAGAGAGGTTGAATAACTCAGGTCTGAGACATGCCTTAATATCTGATCCTTCCTTCAGCCCAGGAACACACCAGCTGGTGACCCAGCAACAGTGGTTCTGCCCCTGTTTGGTACCATGGGAATCAGGTGGAGGCCTGGACTCAACCATGGCTGAGTTTAGGTAAGCCAGGGGGAAAAGGTCCTTACATCACCTGAGAGCACTGAGGAGCCTGTGGTGTGATTCTCCTCAGAGCTTCTTCTAGGGCTCAAAGGGGGAAATAATAGGCCTCAGGGAAGCTGGTGCTATCATAAATGCCAAGCACCTTTGCCTGAAGTGGCACATGTCACTATGGAGACAGGTGACACTTGTCCCTTCATGATTATAAGCCAACATACAGTGCTTGGAGGATTAAGTCACAGGAAACTGGGACCATAGGCAGGTTCCTACTAGACAACAGGTTCAAGCCAACAGTCAAGCCAAAGTTTCCATTAGGGAATTCCCCAAGTCATCGCATCAGCAATAAATGCCTATTTATGGCTACTTAGACTTCTTTGCAGTCACCTTCAACCAAATGAGCCTATTTACTTAAATGGAGTTGTAAGTAAAGGCAAACATGCTCTGTTGGTAAGGAGGTATTAAGCACCTAATTGTCTTGTTGGCCTGAGATAGACCTGCTGACATCTGGGGTGCCTCAGCAAGACTCAGCAGCTAGGTCTGTGCCAGGCATTGCAGAATACTTAATGCCTGCACCGCACCCTCATGGGCAGCTGCTCTGGCAGCCAATTTTTTAAAACAAAAGCTTTATTGATATATGATTTATACATCATAAAATTCACCCTTTTAAAGTAGACAATTCCATGTTTTTTTTTAGTGTATTCACAGAATTGTGCAACCTTCACATAGTTTTGATTTTAAAACATTTTGATTTTAAAACATTCCTTTCTTTTTAAAACCTGATATTTACGAACAACCACTTAGTGTCCTCTCTCCCGTTTTTTGTCTCTACAGATTTTCTTATTCTGGACATTTCACTTAAATAGAACTATATAATATATGGTTTTTGTGACCAGCTTCCATTAGGCAGTGTAATGTTTTCGGTTTCATCCATGGTGTCACATGTATCAGTATTGCATTCCTTTTTATGACTGAATAATGTTCTACTCTGTAGTCATATCACAGTTCATTTATTCATTCATAAGCTGATGGATATCTGAGGAGCTTTCACTTTTTTTAGCTTTTACTTTTTGACTATGAATAATGTTGCTATGAATATTCATGTACCAGTTTTTGGTTGGATGTTATGTCTTCATTTTTTTTTTAGGTATATAACTAGAAGTGGAATTTCTAGTTGGCACCTCTGTTTAACATTTTGAGGAACTGGCAAACTTTTCGAAAATAGTTGCACCTTCATACAGTCTCACTAATGATATATGAAGTTTCCAATTTCTCCACATCCTTACCAGCACTTTTTATTATAGCCATTCTAGCGGTTATAAAAATTGCGCCTTGCAATTTTGATTTGCATTTCCCTGCTGACTAATGATGTTAAGCACCTTTTCATGTGTTTATTGATCACTTGGAGGAATATCTACTAAAATCTTTGCCTTTTTTAAAATTTGGGTTTTGTCTTTTTATTGCTGTAGTTCTTTGCATATTTTGGATACTAGACCTTTATCAGATATATATTTTGCAAATAATTACTCTCACTCTGCAGGTTGTCTTTTCACTTTTTTGATAGTGTTCTTTGAAGTGGAAAAGTTTTTTTATTTTGATGACATCCAATTTATCTATTTTTCTTTTATTATTGTGCTTTTGTTGTCACATATAAGAAACCACTGCCTAACCCCAAGTTCATAAAGATTTACTACTATGCTTTCTTCTGTTTTGTTGTTTTATGTATTTATGCCTGCCATCCACTTAGAGTTAATTTTTATATATGACATGAGGCAAAATATCTGTCCTCCGGAAGCTAGGGGTCACTGGGAAGACCACCACACGATGATACCCAGGGAAGAAAGTGCGCACAGGGATGCTGAACCCCCAGAAGGTCACAGTCAGTGATACTCTTCAGGAGAATTTTCCAGGAGACTTCAACTTATATCTTGAAGGATAAAGATAACAACATTGAATGTGGGCCCAGGGGTCTCAGGTAATGAGCTAAAGGGTGGAGATGGGCAGGCATGGCAGGCTGGGTTAAGGAAATACAAGTTTCTTAGTGCAGAGAGGATGGGGACCTGTGCACAAGGGCAGGCGGTGAGGTGGGAGGGTCCTATATTCTCTGCCTCAGTGGCGAATCTCCTTCCTGTTTTCTTGAGGGAGTGGTGCCTGCATGTTCTCTGAAACCTCATCTTGGGGTGGAAGGGATAGGTCAGAGTAAAGAACTGATAAATTTCAGTTCTTCCAGAAGATAGATTTTTTTAAAGAGAATTTTATTTATTTGTTTATTTGGTATTATTTATTTGGTACTATTTAAAAGATCCCAAAACACATAAAGATTGCACAGTATACACCTACCCACTAGCTTAAGAAAAAAAACATTGCTCTCATATACTCCCCTCCCAACTGCCTATACCTCCTTCCATCCAGAGTAACCACTGTCCTGAATTTGGTATTTATTGTTAGTCCATGCATCCCTTCATATTTTCATTCAATATAGATTAATTCTTAAGCTATATATTGTCCTTGTGGTTTGCAATTTCTGTATTTTGCATATATGTCATCATTCTGAAGAAATTCCTGTACAAATTGTTTTTCTCACTCAAATTTAAGTCTCTTACACTCATCCATAGATAGTACATTTCTGGTACATGTATTTCTCCTCTGTAATGCCCCATTTTTAGAGTGTCCCACAATCTGTTCTCTGACTGCTAGTCCTTTCATTTACTTACAATTCTTTGCTCTTTCAAGTGCTGCAGTGAACAACTTGGCTGTTCCTGATGTACAGACAATCATTCCTTCAAGACAGAGGGTTTCAAATATTTTTTTTACTGTGATCTGCAAAGAAAAATTGGCTTTATATTTTAACTCAGTAGGCATAGGTTTATAAGAATTCTATGAAATAATATTTGCTCTAACTACCTTCAATGCACTATTGATATTTTCAGTTCTGTTCTGTTTCATTTTGGGGTGTTGGCCTTGACCCTTTGAACTAGGTTCATGACCAGTGGAATGCCTTAGTCTCACCTTTATATTCATTGGACTGGAACTGGGAGTGAGGAGTGCATGTCACCACTTCACCTGCCATACTGCCCTCCTCTTGGCCATGACGGACTCTGCTTCCAACAGTGAACTGGACTTCCATATTGTCAGAAATTTTTTGGGGGGCCATCTGGTGGGTATAAAATAGCATTTCATTGTGATTTTACTTGGCATTTCTCTGTGATTAATGAGACAAAGCATCTTTTCACATTCTCTTGGCAGTCCACACTTCCTCTTCTGTAAAATGTTTTTACATGTCTCTTACCCATAAATTTTTCTATATTTTTCTTATTGACATATGCAACTTCATTATCCATTCTGTATATTAATCTATTATTTTCTCTTTGTCTATGGGTTTTTGGTTTTGTTGTTTTTTATGATGTTGTCAAATTCCTTTATGATTTATACTTTTGTGTTTTGTTTATTAAATCCTTACAGCAAACTCATAAATATAGTCTCCTGCAAGTTTTTCTTAAGTTTTAAATGTTTGATTTTCATTTTTAGGTTTTTAACCCATTGGCGATTCATTTTTGTTTATGGTTTAAAACAAAGATCCAATTTATTTCATTTTCCATATGGATGAAAATTGCTCTGGAAAATTGATTTCTCAGCATACAGTTTTCCCACTGATCTGCAAGATCTGTTATAAACTGAATTTCCACCTATGGGAAGGTCTGCAGCTGAGTGTACTATTACATTCATGGTCAGTTTGTACTTCTCCATATTCATCCTATTGCAATTATTATAGTTTTATGACATCTTGACTATTGGTTTGGCAGTATTTCCTATCTTCTTTACTTTCATAATGGTCTTAGCTCACTGCTCTTCCATCCTCCCACTACCCCCACAAAGCTGTTTAGATTGTTTAGTATTATGGTGAGTCTACATGAATTTGAGGAGAACTGACATTTTTCACATATATTATTCCATTCTCTTTCATGTTCTTCCAAAAGTTTTTCAATTTTCTCTATTGGAGAATGCATGCATTTACTTTTATCCATAAGGCCTTTATATATTTTGTCCCTATTATAAACGAAATTTTTTAAAAATACATATCCAAGATTTTTTTGTTTTTTGTTTTTGTTTTTGTTTTTTCATGTTAACACAGCTCAAACACTACAGTGTGAAGAACTGCCTGATTTGTATGGCTAGGCAGCTCTGCCTCCTACTGCACTGGGAACCCAAAGGACCAGGCCATCCTCTATCCCAGCAGCCATCCCTTCATGCCTGCTCAGCCACCAGGGGCACCCTCCCAACAGCCTGACTATTGAAATCTCCAAGGTGTAACTGGTTAAAACCTTTACATTGAGTCATTGATTCAGCATAAATTCTGTAGTTCCCCAATGACTCCAGGTGCTAAGCTGTAATCAAGGGGCAAGAGGCAGGTTTCCCAAGAGTGGGACAGGTTTGGGGAAGACAGTGCTGTAAGAGCCATCAGGCATAACCTCACAGGTCATGGGACAGAGTAAGAGTACTATGGGGCAAAGTGCCAGTCAACAAGCTGTGTGCCCTTCCTACCTTCTCTGAGCAGAGGGCTAGATCACCAACATCCTGGTCTGACTGAACACAATGGACACAGAACTTTCAGTGCTAAAACTGGGAATCCCAGGCAAACTGGGACAAGTTGGTAAGCTGGTGCCCCAACAAAGGACATATGCTGAACAAGATGAGTCCACAAGACTGGCTACAAAATCTGTGCAAAGCCTTGTGAAATGGGACCATTTGAGACTGCTAGGTTGCATCCTATAAGGTTGGCCCTGTTTGCTAGAAGTGTGCCAGTCCATGGGTGGTAGATGGTGCAGTATAAACCCCAAATTGAGATAAATGGGACCAGGACTGCAGAAAAGGCAGGACTACAATGGTAACGCATAGGCAGCTGCAGCATGCCTCTCTAGAACCTTCACTGGCTCCTCATTCCTTCAGTCTACCCTTATCTCCCAAGTCCTTCCCACAGTGTTCTGGCTTATTTTTTCATTTGTTAGGTCAGAGGTTCTCACACTTTAGTTTGCATCAGAATCAGAAGAATATATTATAGAAGCTGTATCTGGTTCCCAATTCCTAAAATACTTTATGGTTTATTGCAAAAAGTTTATTTACCCTGGCCTAAATAGTGGTTGAAACTTGAGCATATCAGAGTCTTCTGGAGGGCTTGTTACAACACCATTGTTGGCTCCACCCTAGAATTTGAGGAGAGATGAACTACCTGAACCCAAAGCTCTAAGACACTACTTGCTGACCTTGGTCATCAGAACAGTCTCCTGGCACCACCATCTCACCTTGGTCATGGTGATCCTGCCTCATAGTCAGTGAAGATTGCATGGGATGATCATGGACAGCCCAGTGCCTGCACATGGAAGACTCACCACAAATACATCCTAAGGCCTAGTCTGTGATAAGGTCAGTGTGGCTGGGACCAACCCCTAGGGAGCAGTTGTTTTCTGCTGGACATCCTTTGGTTCTGGCATGGGCTTGGGAATGACCTACTCCAACTGTCAGAGTGACTTCTAGGCTCTGTATCTTCTACATGGAATATATGTCAAAAAACAAGAGGAGTGACTTATGCCTGAGAACATCCAGTGGGAGAAAAGGAGAAATTGTGGTTTATTTGCTCTTCAGAAATACTGAAGTGCCCTGGAGTAAGGTGATATTCGGTAATGTTACCAACAATGCTTTATTTATTTATTTTTTTAATTTAAATTCAACTAGCCGAAGTATAGTACATCATTAGTTTTTGATATAATATTGAATGATTCATCAGTTCAGTATAACACTCAGTGCTCATCACATCACGTAATTCTTTAAAGTCTAGCACACTGTGTATATGAAATCAAGTCTGTTTCTTGTTTTGTATTTTCTCCCCAGAAATTTTAAAGAGGTGGTCTTAAAATAAATAAGCAAAAATTGTCAACAACAAACAAAAAACAAACCTGGGTTTGGGGCAGGCCAATGGCAAATTATGTTGAATATTATCTCTGAAGGGCCCACTGATGGTCTCTACTGGGGCCATTTGCACCCTCAGATGGAGGGCTAGTTAAGACATAAATCATTGACTCAGCAGGTCTGAGGTGGGCTGTAGAATCTGCATCTCTAACAAGTTCCCAACTAGAAAAGCCTCCAAAAGCATACTCTCATGGTGTTCACCAACGGCTTTTCAGGTCCCCCAAACTGACATTTCCAGATGATGCCGCCAGAGCCACTGAATCCTGGGTGATGCTTCCCAAAGCAGCTTCCTTATCACAACACTCCCAGCTTTGTAGAGAGTAAGGAGAAGTGGTCTCTTTGAGGGACTACTTGGGCTTTCTCTGCCCAGCCCAGGGGCTGCTGAAATGAGAGGGAGGCAGGCATTCCTTCCTACCACACTTGGGCTGAGCCCTTTTCTCAAATGAGTGCAATGCCTTCCCACAATTCCAGAAGGTAAGGATTCTGATCTAGTTTTCAAATAAAGAAATTGAAGCTCCAAGGTCATGATTCTGATAATCAGCAGTGCAGTGATTCAGACCGAGGTCTGCTTTAAAAACCTATCCTCCACAGCAGCCTCCTCCATTTGCCTTGGTAATGTGCACCCCCGCTCCCCACCACGCAATCCTGATTTCTGCACACCCTATATGCTCTGTGCAAAGGAGTCACATGTGGTGAAGGAGTGGCTGGCCCAACTAGGCTCGGAAAGGTGGGTTTTAGTTTATTAACCTGCCTGCTTGGGACCCAGGATAGCTTGATCCACTACTCCCTGTCATGGACCAGGTTGTTTTGAAAGTTCCTCACAGGCATAGGGCCAATAAAGCCCCTCAGTAGGGAATGTGTCCAATTATACGTAGGAAACCAGATTTTCTTCCAAGTTCTCCATCTCCTTTATGAACCTGGAAGAGTAGATGGGAAATGGGTTCCCTGCTGCCTCCAACACAGAACAGAGCTAGACCAAGTACACTGCTGGTTAGTCAGGGAGCCCTCACCCCACATCCTCATGGACATGAAGCCTCTGTAACTTGAGGAGGGTGGTATTGGGTTGGACATATGGAGGCCCAGACCCTGCAGGGTTAGAAATTCATGATGTTCTGGAGATGAACTCTGACCTCACCATTGTGTAAGTCCATGATCCCAGAAAATGATACTTTACCTACTCTGGCCAAAACTGGGTAGCAGGGGTTGGGGGCATGCTTTCTATGAGAGACACATGGTGTATCTCTCTGAACCTAAAGATCAAGATACTCTTGCTGAGGAGTGCCCAGTGGGATCATATAATAAATTTCAGTTATTTCTCTTGGCTAAATGTAATACACATCAGACTTTTGAAATTAGTTTCTAATAATTTCTTCCTTATTAACAGCAGAAGCACTTACTAAGCCCATGTCCAGTGAGGGGACACTATAGTTTTCTCCATTTTTAAAAGGAAGAAACCCCTGCAGGGAGAGATTCCTTGGATTGTCCATAGTCACACTGGTATCAGAATCCAGAGCCTGAGCCTCTCATGCCACCAGCACAACACCTAGCACCTGCTCTCTCCACAGACAGTTTTAGTCACTTTGTACAAGAGGGCTCATGACATAATGACCATGACTGGGGCTCAGCAGTCACCTTCCTGCCAGAGAAACACATGGGTCTTCTCTTCTAAGCTTTTTGTTTATTTTTTTAAGATTTTTTTACAAGTAATCTCTACACCCAACATGGGGCTCTAACTCACAACCCCTGAGATCAAGAGTTGCATGCCCCACCAATTGTGCCAGCCAGGTGTCCCTCCCCAGGGCTTTTTGATCTCACTGAAGACCTGAATATTCTTTTCAGAAACCAAGGAAAGGGCCTGGCCAGAAGGTCAGACACACATGCAGGCTGGAATCCTGCAGGGTCAGATCCACTCCGCCTCTTGGTGGGCATGCTTGGTAATGCACTATTGGCTGCTCAGCCTTTGCTGGCGCAACACAGGGTCATTCCAAGGTGGCCTAAGCACCTTCAGTCTGTCAGACAATAAGAACTGACTGTGAGTCCAGTCGTGTGGCCTTCTCAGACATGTCTCGCACAATCTGCCTTCTAGGGTCACCTCTGGAAGGAGCATGAGGGAAACAGCCAAACCCAGGGGAGACAATGTGCTATTCCTCTTAGAGCCTCCAGAGGGAGTTGTGATCCAGTAGAAGTGAAAGGAGACTTTCAGTAATCATTAGATTAAGTAAGGGGGATGTTAGAATGGAAACGAAACTAGATGAAGCCCTTTGTTGCTGTCCCTGGTGATTTCTCTTCCCCTTTCTTTCTCACCTTAGGGATGGGGAGAACTTTATTGGATAAAACGGGAATTTACATGTTCTAGTGGCTTTCTTGAAGTTGTGTAAATTGCAACAGACCCCTCTGGAAGTAAGTCTGCCAGTCTGATAGTCACGTCACCTAGAATCCAGCAATTCTGACATCCATGTGCAAGAATCCCATTCCCCTCAACCCTGTGAGAATGGTCATGAGAATGGGAAGTTGGTGCAGGCAGAAAGGGTTGTCTTGTTGGGATGTCACTGAGGAACAGGGTTGTCCACAGGGACCAACTGACTGGGTTCAGTGCTGGGCACAGAAGAGGACAATGGCAATGATTGCTCAGACCTTTAATTTTAAATTGGCTCCATCACAACAGAGATAGGAAAGATGTTTTATGTATTTTTAACCATAAAAATACCTAGAAGATGATACACAAAAGATAATGAGAAAGGAATAAAAACACATCACTACAAAAAAAAAAATCAATGAAACACAAAAGAACAGAGCAAGAGAGGAAATGAGATACCAAATACTTGCAAGACATACAGAAAACAATCAACAAAATAGCAATAGTGAGTCCTTTCTTATTATTAATTAATTTAAATGTGAATGGGTTAGAGTTCCTAATAAAAAAACCCCAACTGGCAGAATGGATTAAATAGAAAAAAAAAACAGCTATATACTATCTAAGACACTCATTTTAGATGTAAGGGAACACCTAAGCTCAAAGGGAAAGAATGAAAAAGATATCTCATACAAATAATAATGAAAAGAGAGCAGGGGAAGCCACACTCTTGTTACACAAAATAGACTTTAAATCAAAAACTGTAAAAAGAGACAAAGAAGTACATTATGTTATGATAAAAGGGTCAATTCTACAGGAAGATATAGAAATTAGAACTATACATACACCAAACATCAGAAGGCCCAAATATACAAAGCAATTATTGAGAAAAATGAAGGGAGATATGGCAACACAATAGTAGTAAGAGGCTTCAATACTCCACTTTGTTTGTTTGTTTGTTTTCCTTTCAAATTTTTATTTAAATTCTAGTTAGTTATATGGGGCACCTGAGTGGCTCAGTCAGTTGATCATGACCTTTGGCTCAGGTCATGATCCCCGGGTCCCGAGATTGAACCCTGCACTGGCCTCCCTGCTAAAAGGGGAGTCTGCTTTTCCCTCTCCTCCTCCCTCAGTGTGCATATGCAGTCTCTCTCAAATAAATAAATAAACCTTTTTTCCTTGTTTGTTTTGTTTCTTTTTTTTTGTTTGAAGTTTCCTTTATTTTAGATGAAGTAGTATAATATGACTGAAACATAGACTGGTAAGTTTTTTGTTTTTGTTTTAAATTTTATTTTATTTTTTCAGTGTTCCAAGAGTCATTGTTTATGCACCACACCTGTGGTGCATGCAATATATCCCCTTCTTAATACCCACCCCCAGGCTTACCCATCACCCCAGCCCCCTCTCCTCTAAAACCCTCAGTTTGTTTCTCAGAGTCTACAGTCAATAAACAAATCTTAAAAACAATAAAAAATAAATTATAGTTAGTTATCATACAGTGCAACATTGGTTTCAGAAGTAGAATTCAGTGAATCATCACTTACATACAACACCCAGTGCTCCTCCTAACAAGGGCCCTCTTTAATACCATTCACCCCTCTAGCCCATCTTCCACCCACCTCCCTCCATCAACCTTCAGTTTGTTCTCCATCTTTAAAAGTCTCTTATTATTTCCCTCCCCCAACCAAATACCATATGATTTTACTCATATGTGGAATTTAAGAAATACCCCACTTTCAATAATAGAAAGCACTACAATAATAGCAGGAGATTTCAACACCTTCCTTCCAAGAGTAGATAGAACAGCCAGACTCAATAAAGAAAGAGAGGACTTGAACAACACCACAGACCAATAGATACAGAATATGCTACCTAACAAAAGATACACATTCTTCTCAAACATACCTGGAACTTATCCAAAATAAACGACAAGTTATACTATAAAACAAGTCTTATTTTAAGAAGACTGAAATCATACCAAATATCTTTTCGGACCACAATACAATGAAACCAGACATCAACAGCAGAAAAAAAAACTGGGAATTCTAAAAATACGTAGAAATTAAACAACACATTCCTTTAAAAAAATTTTTTTTATAAACATATAATGTATTATTAGCCCCACGGGTACAGGTCTGTGAATCGCCAGGTTTACACACTTCACAGCACTCACCATAGCACATACCCTCCCCAATGTCCATAACCCCACCACCCTTTCCTGACCCCCCCTCACTCCAGCAACCCTCAGTTTGTTTTGTGAGATTAAGAGTCTCTTATGGTTTAAACAACACATTCTTAAACAACTAATGAGGTAAATGAATCACAAGAGAACTTAGAAAATATCTCAAGCCAAATGAAAACAAAACTATATCATACCAAAACTTATGAGGATGTAACAAAAGCAGTACTTAGAGGGACATATATAGTGACAAATACTTAGATTAAAAAATCTCCAATATGTTATCTAACTTTACACTTTAAGATCTGAAAAGAGAAGAAACTAAACTCAAAGGTAGCAGAAGGGAGGAAAAGATAAATGTTAGAGCAAAGATAAATGAAATAGAGAAAAGAAAAACAATAGAAAAAGAATCAACAAAACTACAGTATTTTCTTTTTTATAGATCAATAAAATTGATCAACCCTTAACTACATTGACCAAGAGAAAAAGAGAGAAGACTCAAATAACTAAAATAGAAGTGAAAGAGTGACATTACAAGCAATATTACAGAAACAAAAAGGATCATAAGGGATTACTATGGACAATTATATGCCAACAAATTGGATAACTTAGGAGAAATGAATAAATTCCTAGAAATACACAATCTGAGACTGAATCATGAAGAAATAGAAAATCTGAACAGAGTATAACTAGGTAAGAATTGAATCAGTAACCAAAAATCTCTCAACACAGAAAAGCCCAGGACCAGATGACCACTGGAGGATCCTCTCAAACATTTAAAGAAAAATTAACACCAATCCTTCTTAGACTCTTCCCAAGAAAACTGAAGAAGAAGGAATACTTCCAAACTCACTCTATAAGGTCAGCATTCCCTGATATCAAATCCAGATAAAGATACTGCAAAAAAAGAAAAAAAGAAAAAAAAGAAAGAAAGAAACTACAGACCAACATCCCTAATGAACATAGATGCAAAATTCTCTACAAACTACCAGCAAACTGAATTCAACAGCACCTTAAATGGATTATACGCCATCATTAATTTGGATTTATTCCTGGATGCAAGGATGGTTCAGCATATGAAAATCAATCAATGAAACACATGATATTAACACAATGAAAGGCAAAAAATATAATCATCTCAAGTTAAGATTGTGGAGGAACAGGTGGACCCTAAGCTTGCCTCATCCCTTAAACACAGCTAGGTAAATATCAAATCATTCTGAACACCCAAGAAATTCATCTTGAGGGCTGAGAAAGCAAATTGTACATCTGGAGTTAACAAAAATGGCCACATCATGGAAGGAAGGAGCTGCAGAGAATTGATTTGGGTGAGAAAAAATTACTTCTGCTGCAGAATGGAGGTAGAGAGAGAGAAAGAGAGAAAGTGAAAGTAACAAGTAGGGTATTGCACAAGAAAAGCTCTTCCCCCAAAACCACTGACTGGGAAAAGGAGAGGGGTGGATTAGTGCAAGTTTTTATAAGCAGCAGAGCTCAAAGTCTGAAGTTTTATAAGTCTGAGCCATTGCCAGGGGTCATGCCTGGTGGGCTTAGTGTTACTCTGGAGAAGCCTGAAGCCCAGGTGTGGCAGAATAGTCTGAGGAAAACTGGGTTACACTGGGAGAGACAGTTCCTCTTCTTGGAGTGCATTTGGAAGTGGTATCATGGCCTTTCTCGGAACAAAAAAGCTGGTGGATGCCACAGTGCTACCTTGTTCAATAGCATAAGAACAGAGACACTCACTGAGGGCTGCAAACCTAAGTGCTGGTATTTTGCTGTGTTTTACCATGAACTCTGAAGTGCTGCATGGTCGTGAAACTGCTTTTCCAGGACAAACCAGTACTGACCACACTGCTATAAGACATTCCCCCAGAGGATCAGCATTGATCTGTGCTGTGTGGTTTCCTAAAATTTGGAGTTTTGGAAACCAAGCTGCACACCTGAGATAAAACACAGGAGTCTTATGCCATCTGGCAGGCGGATAGCTCCAAAACAGACAGGGTGAAGGCAGGGATCTGATGGAAGCCAGGTACACAAGAAAGGAGATTGTTTTCTCTTCTGTGAGGGCTTCCTGAAAACTCAAACTCCATTTGTGCTTTGGGGCCAAGAGAAAGCAGGCCAACGCCATTTCCCACTCCTCCCCCATCAGCACTGACCAAAGTCAGTGAGGAACACAGTGTCCCTCAGTGGAGACTGGAGCCACTTACATCAAACCTGGTGCCCCAGGCCCTGCAGGTGCATCTCCACTAGAGCAAGTTGCCTGAGAATCAGTGCAGCAGATCCCTCCCCCAGAAGGCCAACACATACTCCTCACACGTACCAAGTCTACTGATGATAGAGTGATTCAGTTCAAGGGGAAATAGGATCTGGCTTCTTATAACACAAAGGCCAAAAGACACCTAGTTAAAACTTGCCACACAGTGGATAAGGTCCAAACACCCCCCACTGCAGGCAAGGAGAAACTCTGCAGAGGACTGCCTGAGATAAGGAGCAGCTAAAACACTACAACAGAGTATACACTCTGAACACCTCCTGAAGCATCAGGCCCAATATAGTATAGGACCTCTTCTAAATACAGCCATTACTCTCAGGAACAGGAATATAATAGCTTTCCTAACACACACACAAAACCAGGGACTTAGACAAAAGGACAAGATAGAGGAATTCACCCCAAAAGAAAGAACAGGAAGAAGTAAAGACCAGGGATTTGATCAAAAGAGATATAAGTAAGATGCCTGAATCAGAATTTATTTATTTATTTTTATTTTGTTTTAAGATTTTTTATTTATTTGACAGAGAGACACAGTGAGAGAGGGAACACAAGCAGAGGGAATGGGAGAAGGAGAAGCAGGCTTCCTGCTGAGCAGGGAGCTGATGCGGGGCTTGAACCCAGGACCCTGGGATCATGACCTGAGCCTAAGGCAGACGCTTAATGACTGAGCCACCCAGGTGCCCTATTTTTATTATGTTCACTTAGCCACCATATAGTACATTATTAGTTTTTAATGTACTGTTCAATGATTCATCAGTTACATATAACACCCAGTGCTCATCACAACACGTGCCCTTCTTAATACCCATCACCCGACTACCCCATGCCCCGCACTCCCCTCCTCTCTGACACCCTCAGTTTGTTTCCCAGGGTCCATAGTCTCTCATGGTTTGTCTCCTTGATTTCCCCCCTTCAGTTTTCCCTCTCTTCAGTTTTCCCACTTCAGTTTTCCCTCTATGGTCCTTCTTGCTATTCCTTGTGTTCCACATATGAGTGAAGCTATATGATAATTGTCTTTCTCTGCTTGACTTATTTCACTTAGCATAATCACCTCCAGTTCCATCCATGTTGATGCAAATGGTAGGTGTTCATCTTCTTTGATGGTTGAGTAATATTCTATTGTAGAGACAAATTGAGGGTTGATGGAAGGATGTGGGTGAGGGATAGGATAAGTGGATGATGAGTATTTAGGAGAGCATTTGTTATGATGAGCACTGGGTGTATGTAACTGATGAATCAGTAGATTCTACTCCTGAAACCAGTATTACTCTATATGTTACCTAACTAGAATTTAAATAAATTTTTTTAAAAACCATCATTTCAATACATGCAGAAAAAGCATTTGACAAATTTCAGTATCCTTTCTTGATAAAATGACTGAACAATCTAGGACACTGCTTCAACATAATAAAAGTCATATTTGCAAAACTTATAGTTAACATCAAACTCAATGGTGAAAAATTGAGAGCATTTTCTCTAAGATCAGGAACAAGGCAATAATGTCCACTCTTACCACTTCTATTCAGTGTAGTACTGGAAGTCCTAGCCAGTGAAAGGCCAGAAAAAGAAATAAAAGGCATTCAATTTGGAAAGGAAGAAGAAGTCAATGTATCTCTGTTTGCAGATGACATGATCTTATATCTACAAAACCTTAAAGATTCCACACACACAAAAAAACCCTCTTAGACCTAATAAATGAATTCAGCAAAGTTGCAAGCTACAAGATTAATACCCCCCAAATCAATTGCATCTCTAAGCAATAAGAATAAAAAATGTAAAAAGGTAATTAAGAGAACAATTGCATTTACAATAGCATCAAAAAGAATAAAGTAGGGGCACCTGGGTGGCTCAGTGGGTTAAGCCTCTGCCTTCAGCTCAGGTCATGATCTCAGGGTCCTGGGATGGAGTCTCACATCGGGCTCTCTGCTCGGCAGGGAGCCTGCTTCCTCCTCTCTCTCTCTCTGCCTGCCTCTCTGCCTACTTGTGATCTCTCTCTGTCAAATAAATAAATAAAATATTAAAAAAAGAATAAAATAATCAGGAATAAACTTAAGGGGATGAAATGTGTGTACACTAAAAAATATAAAACATGCACAAAAATTTTTTAAAGACACAAATAAATGGAAAGACATCACATGTTCATGAATCAGAAGAAATTAATATTGTTAAATTGTCCATGCTCCCCCAAGTGAACACAGATACAATGTATTGTACTTTTTGCAGAAATAGAAAAAAATCCTAAAAAAAAAGTCATATAGAATCTCAAGGAGCTCCTAAGAGCCAAAACATTCTTTTAAAAAGAAGAATAAATATGGAGACTTTACACTTCCTGATTTCAAAGCATGTTATAAAGGAGTGTGGCACTGGAATTTAGACTGACGTATGAATCAGTGGAACAAATAAAGTGAAACAAAATAAACAAACCGGAAATAAATCTTCACATACCTAGTCAACAGATCTTTGATGGGAGTTCCAATGGAGAAAATTTCTTCAATAAATGATGATGGAACAACTGGATATATACATGCAAAAGAATAAAGTTGGACCCTTATCTTAACACCACATACAAAAATTAACTCAAAATGGATCAAATATCAAAATATAAGACCTAAGGCTCTAAAAATCCTAGAAGAAAACAAAGGGAAACCTTGATGACATGAAATTTGACAATGATTTTTTGGATATGACATCAAAAGCACAGACAACAAAAAGAAAAACAGATAAATGAAACTACATTAAAGTTAAGCAATTCTTTGCACGGAAGGAAATAATCCACAGAGTGAAAAGGCAACCTACAAAATGGAAGAAAATATTTGCCAATTATAATCTTCTAAGGGGTTTAAATCCAAAATATGTAAAGAATTCATAAACTCAATAGCAAGAAAAAAAAACCTGAATAAAACTGGACAGATATATAATTGGTCATGAGAAAGTGGTTGATATCACTGATCATCTAGGAAATGCAAATAAAAACCACAGTGAGATACCACCACACACCCATTAGGATGGCTACTATCAGAATAAAAGGGGAGGAGGATAATGAGTTTTAGTGAGGATACAGAGAAATTGGAACCTTTGTACACTGTTAGTGGCGATATAAAATGGTGCAGCCACTATGGAAAGCAGTATGGAGGTTTCTCAAAAAATTAAAAACAGAATTATCATATGATCTAGCAATCCTACTTCTGTGTATATATCCAAAAGAATTGAAAGTAGGATCTTCAAGAGATAATTGCACACCCATGTTCATTACAGCATTACCCACAGTAGCCAAGAGGCAGAAGCTACTCAACATCCATTGATATATAAATGAATAAAAATAAAGTGCTACGAAAATACAGTAGAATATTATTCAATTTAAAAAAGTGGGAAATCAAACATAACAACTTCTGAGGACATTATGTTAAATGAGATAAGCCTATCACAAAAAGACAAATACTGTTTGATTCCACTCATATGAGGCATCTAGAGTAGCCAAACTCATAGAAAGTATGATGGTGGTGGCAAGGGGCGGGGGAAGGAAGGGAAATGAGGAGTCGTTTCATGAGTATAAAATTCAGTTTGTAAAGGTGAAAATGTTCTAGGAAACTGTTCATAACAATGTGAATATAGTTAACACTAATTGTACATTTAAAAATCGTTAGGATGATCATTTTACCTTTTTTTTAAACACAATTAAAAAGTTTTTAAAGACCACATATTGTATGATTTTATTTACATAAAGTGTCCAGAAGAGGCGAATCTGTAGAGATAGGAGCTTTCCTTGGGCTCAAGAAGAGGATTTGGAGTAGTTACTAAGGAAAATGGAGGTTTTTGGAAGGGGATGGGAGATGAAATGTTCTTTTTTTTTTTTTTTTTCTTTTTAAAGATTTTATTTATTTGTCAGAGAGAGAGGGAGAGAGAATGAGCACAGGCAGACAGAATGGCAGGCAGAGGCAGAGGGAGAAGCAGGCTCCCCGCCAAGCAAGAAGCCCGATGTGGGACTCGATCCCAGGACGCTGGGATCATGACCTGAGCCGAAGGCAGCTGCTTAACCAACTGAGCCACCCAGGCGTCCCAGGAGATGAAATGTTCTAAAATTAGATTATGGTGATGATTGCACAATTCTGTGAATATACTAAAAATTATTGGATTGTACACTTTAAGAAGATGAATTGTCCAGCCCCTGCTCACCTGCCCCGACATCCAGTAGAGAACAGGAGCTGTCCAACACGGTCAGAAGCAGGGTGTCAGGGTCAAGGAAGCCACCTGAAACTAGCCCTAGGCAGAGAAACACCCCTTAGCAGAAGATGATAGATAGATGACAGATGATAGATAGATGATGACATATGATAGATGGATAGATAGATGATAGATAGATAAGTAGATAATAGATAGATGACAGATTTTTTTAAAAGGTAAATGGTGTGGTATGTTAATTCTATCACAATCAAGCTGTTTAGAAGGGGCAGGGTGTGAATATTGCAACCCAGAAAGTGGAAGCCATTGGAAAAGGAACAGGGGGAGGGGAAGTGCTGTGAAGAGAGAGAATAGGTGGGGGTGGCACAGCAAGTGCCAGAGAGTGGGATTTATTAAAAGTGGTGTTTACAAAGTTTGTTATTTATAACTTGCTTTGCTGTTTCTTATTAAAACTTCAGAAATGTCCACATTATTTACATTTGCTTTAGGAGTTGCATTTGCATGTGTGCTGACTATGACCCCCAGGGAAACCCAGTGGTTCTTGAGATCCCCACACTTACCACAGGTACTCAATACTGCTGATTAATTACAGGAAGGAATCTACGAATGAACAAACTAACAAACTGATGTCTCTTAAATACTCATTTATTTCCTCCAGTGTCTGGGGGCCTTTTTTGTCCAAATCATTGTCGCTGATTTCCAGCAGAGAGCTAATGTCGCCCTTCTTGGGGGGGCCTGGCATTCCAATGATAAGAGAATATCTATTCATCAAGCATCTACCCGTGCTAAACACCTCGCTAGATGTTTGACCTATTTTCCTCATTTAACACAATAAACCATGTAAGATGATAACTAACCTCATTTTACATATTAAAAGAGCTTAAGTGCTTTGCCCAAGGCCATGCAGAGAGTAAGGATCTGAACCCAGATCTCCCGCCCTAGAGCTTTCTACTCCTCTTTAATTTCTTGAAGACCTCAAATCCTTCAAGATTCAATGTATTAAAATCTCTGAGTGTAACTCTAGGCACTGGTGGGTGATGGTAGAGCAGGGAGATTCTTTAGAACAGTAGTTCTCCTACCATGAACCACATCTCATCAGGTGTTTCTCAGCGAAGACCAGCAAAAGCACTGAAAGCACTGTTTGAATCTTTAAAGTGGGTAGAAGAAAAGAGCAGGCCTCTGAGAGGACAGGTCTTATCAAGTTCTGGGGGACAGAACCAAGACCCAGAGCATTAAACCAGACCATGGCTACTCCCAGACACACCCAACCTCAGCCAGCACAGGTTGATAGCCAAGCAGTCTGTGGCTGTCTATGGTGGTGGAGGCTGACCCATGCCCTGGCAGGGCTCAAGGGATAAGGGCGAGTCCCTTGGGGACACACTTCTCAGGCCCTGGGATTCAGATTGGCACATAGGAAGTCTCCTGTCCCCACCTCTCGAAGCCCCCCAGACCTACTCCAGCTGGACAAACTCCCTACACACATGAGCCACTGCTAAGAGCACATACTGTCACACCCCCACTCATACATGTAACAAACTTGCACTCATCTGCTCAGATGTGCACTCCCATACCTACACATATAGTTCACGTGGCTGCTAGGTACAGTCTTAGGCATGAATTGATGGTTGCAAAAAGCAAAATGAACTTAAACCATTGCAAGCAAAGTATGCGATATATCTGAACATTGGGATATTATTCAGCAATAAAAAGAAAAAAGTTCTAAAACATGCTACAACATGGATAAACCTTGAAAACATTATGCTCAATGAAAGAAGCCAATCACAAAAGACATTGTATGATTCCATTTATGTGATTGGCATTTGGAGAGAGGAAGGTAAAACTTTCTTTTGGAAGTGTTAAAAATCAGTGGTGATGGTTGTACAACTCTAAATATAATAAAAATACTGAACTGAATACTTTTAAAAAGCAAATTGTATGGATGTGAATTATAGCTCAATAAACCTCAATAAGCTCAATAATATATACATACATAGATGATAAAAATGGATACATACGTGTGTGTACCATGTCGCTGCTTCTTTCAAACCCTCCAAAGTCTTTCTGTCTCACTTAAAGACCAAGGTCTCACAATGCCTATAATTCCTCACATCACCTGTCACACCTACTTCTCTGACGTCTCATACTATTCATTATAGCTCACTCCACTACTGGTAAACTGGTCATGCCATGCATTCCCAATGCCAGGGTCCCTACACTAGCTATCCCTCAGCTTGGTATGTTCTTCCTCCTAGGATTTCCTGACTCATTCTCTTACCTTCTATGTGGAGAAAAACAAAATTGACCTTTCCTTCATCTGCTCTGCATTACCTCTGTGTAGCAGTGAAGGCAAAAATATAGAGAATAAAATCTTAAAAATATAAAAATATTATGTAACCATATTATGTAAACAACACATTAAAATACATGGAATAAAAAGTATCTAAAAATTGGAATCTTTATTTCAAATATTGAAATATATATATATATATGGAAATAATACGTGGACAATAAATATATAGAATACAGGCATATCTCAGAGATGCTGTGATTTTGGTTCCAGAGCACCACCATAAAGCAAATTAATAGAACAAATTAAGTCCAGTGAATTGTTTGGTTTCCCAGTGCATATAAAAGTTACATTTATGCTATACTATAGCCTATTAAGTGTGCTATAGTGTTATCTAAAATCTAAAAAAAAATACATATACCTTAATTTAAAAATGCTTTATTGACACAGAGACACAATCAAATGCTGCTGGGAAAGTTGTACCAGGAGATTTGCTCAACACAGCAAAAAAACACAAGTACATGTGCGCAGAAAGTACAATATCTACAAAGAGCAGTAAAATAAAGTAAAGTGCACGAAATGAGGCATGCCTGTAAATACATAAATACCATGTGGAATAAGCAATGTCTGCAAAGCGCAAATCTGCAATGTCAGTCATTAAGGACTACAACTAAATTAAATTAGTCCACTACTACACTGAATTCCTTTTCCCCTCACCAAATTTGTTTTTCAGGAAAAGCACAAACTTTTCGTATATACCTGAAGAGAATATGTGTTAAAAATATGAATATGAAATTAGTTGCCTATGAGCTGAGGAAAGTAGAGTAAGTAAGTATTCAGGAAAAAATGAGCAAAATAATAAAATGATCTAAGGCAAAATGGTTTATCATATTAATAAAGTTTAAAAGAGAAGGTCATTGCCATACTGGTGGTAATCTGTGAACCCTGAATGAGAAGTAAGAATAATTCAACTCCCTGCATCTGAAGTGCCAAAAAGAAAACACTGCTTTTCTTTTTATGAAAAGGAGTATGAAAATCATACTCCTCAGAAAAGAAAGACAAGATACTGAAAAAGAGGGAAGGGGATTTTCCAAACTAGTGTACAAGAAGCAAGAAAATAAAAACCACAGAAGATGATACAATGAGAAGGTAGGATAAACATTTAATTGGACTAGCACAAGGAAAGGATGGAACAAATGGGATAGAAGCAATATTTAAACAGATAATAAAGACTAAGAGGTGCCTGAGGTGCCAGGTGCTGGACAGTGGGCAGGGCCAAAGGTCAGTACCACACTCCTCCTGCCACCCCTGGAAGTACCCAGGCCAGCCCAAGATGGAACCACGTGCATGGGGATGCCCATGAAACAACAGGCATCCACTCTAAGCAGAAAGAAGTAGAAGGCCTTCTGGTTGGACTAGTAGGTCTCTATCTGCAAGGCCACAGAAGAATTCAGGGTTAAGCAGGACCTAGGGCAAGAAGGCAGCCCCAGGGCTTCACCTCCTTCTAGCCACCTTCTAGCCACACTCCCTGTGCCTGTGGCAGAGAGGAATATGGCAACTCATAGCCACCATGGCAGACCCAGATTAGAGCTGGGCATGAGGGTTTGGGGCTGATGAGCACAGAGTCAGCTGACCTTGGCATTTCCTGACATCTGCGCCTTGCCTGAACTGCGGGGCTCAGTCTGTTCTAGTCATCTCAGCTGTGTTGCTTGCTGGATGCCTGTGAAGAGGGTTGCTGCCAGCTACTGTCTGGAGGAAGCATCTAGGTCTGGCCTTCCATCTTCTGTTGGTTGAAATGTTTGGAAGACCTTCTAATTACAACTAGACTACAGAAGTAAAATCATTATTGCACTTTTGTCTCTCTGCTCAACAGTTGGCAGCCCTGTGCACTCACAGAAAAGCATGCCCAGTGTAGGGAAAAACAAAACAAAACAAAACAAAACAACAACAACAAAAAAAACGATGTTCTTCCTGGAGAGCTGTGGAATGAACAGGCTGTACAGAGAAGGAAAGAAAATGCTCCCCAGCTGGGCACCAACTTTCCTTAGCAGGAAAGGAATCTGGCCTGGAGCCACTGCTTATGATGACAAATTTACTCCCACAATCATAAAACAAAGTGCTTTCAGCTCGAAGCTTCCAGTTCTGGAGTTTTCCAGAAGGTGAGGAGGCATTTATTTCCAAGTGTGAGAAAAGGTGTTCCCCAAGAGACATGGACACCAGGGAGGGAGGCTCCTTCACACAGACTTTTTCAATTTGGGGTCAGTTATCAACCCGAGGCCATTAGTGACTGCTTTGTGAGCAACTTGAGGGACCCTCTTCAAAGTTGCAGTGCCCAGCAGTATTGGGGATTAGGAAAAGATCACTAAATCTGATGAAATTAAGTGATAGTATGGTTAACATACATGAAACTTGTGCTTTAAATCCATTGTCAATTTTAATCTTCCCAACAGCCCTGAAAGATATTGCCATTATCCCTATTTCACAGGTAAGGAAATTGAAGCACTTGCTTCAATTGAAGAACCTTGCTTCAAGGTTTAGCAACTTGCTCCAGGTCGTACAGTAAATATGTGTCCGAGCTGGGATTTGTTGGGCAGTCTAGCTCTATTCCAAGCTCTTCTACCATCCAGTGAAATGAAATGAAATTAAATAAATGGAGAGAAATGAAATGCCTCACTCTTAAGAACCTCATGACTGTACCAGGGAGAAAAGACTCCTACTAGTCAGAGTTGACTCTTAATTCAGCTAAAGTCTGAATCTGAAGTAGGTTCCTGAGCATACCCCAGAATGGATTACTAAAAGTGCCTGGGTTGCTTATTCTGCTAAGACCTGCCTTCAGCTCAGGTCATAATCCCAGGGTCCTGGGATGGAGTCCTGCATTGGGCTCCCTGCTGAGCAGGGAGTCTGCTTCTCCCCCTCCCTCTGCCTGCTACTCCCCTGTCTATGCACTCTCTCTATGTCAAATGAATAAATGAAATCTTTAAAAATAGAAAAATAAATGCTCTGTGGATTTCAGAGTGTTGACTTCTGTGCTGATATGGTCTGAAATACGAAGCCTGGCCCACAAGGTAAAATCTAGTCTGGGCTTGAAACACCTTCTGCCTGAGTGGCTGGAGACACTGTCTAAAGGAGCCGTCTTATAGATGTGTGGTTTCTGCTCAAGGTGGATTCCCTGCACCATTTGTTCCCAAGGTACTGGACTCTGTTCTCGTAGCCACCAGCTAAATCAGCAAGGGGGCTGGAGGGAACTCATGCATGTTTGGAAGGCTGAAGGGTCTGGGCATGATGCAGGATGGCTGGGAGAGGACAATGGGTATACATACACCTGCACTGCTTGCAAACCAAGGCAGGGCTGTCCCAGGGAAGAGTGTGTGGCCATCTGAGCCCAGCTCATTTCAGAAGGCAAGACTGGGACTTCTGGACCTCTGAAATTGGAACCTGTTGGGGCTTTGTGTGGGGGAGTGGATGGGTGAGCTCACTAACTGATAGATGTTACTCAAAGCAGAGTGGGCAGACCTCTTGGGGAGACATGATCAGAGCTTTATTTTAGGTGTTTGATCCTTCATGGTTGTAGAGATGCATCATCAGCATGTGTAAATCTCTTGTCTTTGCCCATTAGGCTGGGGCTTGAGGTCAGTGGGGATAAAGGAAATAGATGTGTAGGGGGAAAGCAGGAAGGGAAGGGATCCACCAGAATCCCCAGGACTAGCTTAAACTGAAGCCTCCAACTAGAAGATGGGATCTTGCAGTTAAAGCTGTCACCCTTCTTCAGGGACTGAACATGCTTCTGGGCAAAGGTGAGGGAGGGCCCAGCAGGGGCTAGCAGAGCTGTGGCCAGGCTGCTGCTCACACCAACAAGGTAAGCCAGCTGGGGAGTACTGTGAAACCCTTCACCAACCTCCTGAGTGAAAACAACACGGCGCTGCTTTATTTCCACTTCCCAAACCTCACACATGATGTCTCGTGACTGTTAGAGAGTCATGAGCCCTCCCTCCTCTACCCACTGGTCTCTCTTCCCAGGCACCAACAGCTCCGTCTGACTTTAGCCATGATCTGAGGGTCTGTATGCATCTCAGCTCTCAGGAATGCTCACACAGAAGCAGCCAGCTCTATGCCACAGAATGGGAGCCTTTCTCCACACGTAGGACCAGCCTTGGCACCTAGAACGATGGTTTCCATCAAATGGCTGGACAGTTCAAGGTGGCAGAGGCTGACCCCACCAGCAGCTCCTGACGACTGGATCAGACTCTAGAGTATCACTGAGGGCCTAACCCTGGTGCCCTGGCTCCCACTGCCCAGCCTTGGCATCTGTGCCAAGGGAGAGGCTGGGAAGGCTGCCAGAGGGCTCTGCCAGGCTCTGCACCAGATGAACCATCTCTTCAAGGGCCATAGCAGTTGCAGAAAGAGCATCTCTATCCCCAGTGTGTGGACATGGAAAGTGATGGCAGTTAAGAGACCCACCCATTCAATAGGCAGTGAGGAGGTTAGAGGTCCCAGTCATCTCCCCTTTTCTCCTTCCCCTGTCCAGCCTTCCCTCTCTGATGCACAGCTCATTGTAGGGGAACAATATCACCCCTCTGCAGGCTGTGCTGAGCTCAGTTGGGGGCTAGGGCAACTCAGGAGAAGCAGGCCTTATGCTCCTGGCCTGACTCACCTGGCTGGGAAGTGGGAGTCCCACCTGTGGGCTGAAGGCCTGCAGAAGAGGTTGCAGGTGGCATAGGTCAAGACCATTGGTGTGGGACAGAGGCCAAGCTGACAGAGAGTAGCTGACCAGTCCGGGTCCACCTCAGCTTCTTCCTTCCCATGATACATTTGTCAAAAGGAAGGAGCTAGTGACAATAATTAGGAAGAGCAGCCAGCCTCCTTCACTTGGGAGGAGACTGGTTTCCCTGACTCCCATTCCTGGGGCCAGGATGAGGAAGTGTGGGAGACACACTTGTGGTCTCTGTCCCCAGTTCCTAACACCGAACTCCTAAGACCTTTGCAATATCCTGATAGGAGTGTCTGACATAGAGCTCCTAAATCCCTTGGAATTTCCTGGGTGGTGGGGGTGTTTTTTGTTCTGAGGAGACTCTCAGTGGGCTTCTGGATAGAGGTTGGACACCAGAAAGACCAAGCCATGACAAGAAGCTTGGAAATTTCAGCCCCATCTGCTATTCTTTAGAGATTGGAGTGGGGCTGGAAATAGAGTTAATAACCAGTCATACCTCCATGCAAATCCCAAAAGTACAAGATTCAGAGCTTGTGGCTTGGTGAAATGTGAAGACAGTGCACCCAGGGAGCGTGGAAGCTCTTCTCTCCTTCCCCAGACATCACCCTATGTACCATTTCATCTGACAGCTCATCTGTATTCTTTATCATATCCTTTGCAATAAACCTGTAAGCACATTGTTTTCCTGAGTTCCATGAGCCATTCTTGCCAATTATCCACTGCAAGGAGGTATCTGTAGGAATCCTGATTCATAGCCAGCGGGTCAGAAGAAGTGGGGACATACTTGGGCTTGCCATTTTCCTCTAAAGTGGGAAGTGCTGTCTTATGCTACTGGGATGGAGTCCCGGGCAGATTCTGTCAGAATTGGCTTAAACTGCAAGACACATGCTGGTGGGGTAAACCTCACACATCTGGTGTCTAAGTATTGTTGAGTGTGTGAGGGAGGGAAAGTCCAGGAAGGTTTTCCCTAGATACCACTCCAGAGGGCACCCAGGGCCACTTGGCTAAGCCCAAAGCATAGTGCAGAAGGTAGACACCAAGAAACACAGCAACGAAAGCACAGTAGAATTTGTGTACTTTCAAAATATACTCACATGAAAAACAAGACACCTGGTTCCAAGAACACACTCCAAAACCTCGGAGAAGTTTTCTGTAGTGAGGGAAAGGAAGGGAGCATAAGACCTCATGGAAGAGTGGGAGGGGGAAGAATACTGCTCTTGTTGAAAAGTTACATGTCATATATCACTGCTGAGATTATGAACTAAAAGTTAATAGGTGCTAAGAGGGAATCTAACTAGTGGATCACGTGCCCTGTTTTCCCAGCATACTCCTCCTGGTTGATGTCTTAATCAAATGTAATAGTGTAATAACTTACAATGTTCCTTTTACTTCCAAAGCATCCTGGTTTGGGGTATATGTCCATACAAATGGCTTCATGTTCATTCCTGTTCTCCCCATTCAGCAGGCTATGGCTCTGACCAGTCCACTCAAAGACTCCAGCTGGAGGAAACCAACTTACACTGAAGGGCCCCAGTGCTGAAAGGATGACTCCACTGCCCAGCCTCCTCCTACTGGGAAGGGGAAGGTTGCTTAGAGCTAACCACCTTCACCCAGCATCTTCCCTTAGGTAAGGGAGATAGGCAACTTCTCTGTGCCAGGCCAAGTTGCCCTGGAGGAGTGCCCTGCACAATGAAGACAGATCCGTGTGTTTCAGCTGGGTCACTGCTATCCTGCTGGCTGCCTCCTTCCCTGACCATCCTATATTAAGAATATCCTCTGTCCTTTCTGAGGGGGAATAGCTGGTGCAGCACCTACATGACATCCTCTCAGACTGGATCAGTGTCCTCGAGAGTCTGTTGGTGTAGGGCTAACCCCCACCACACATTCCTTGTGCCTTGTAAGTCCGTGGCATTGCTTGTTCATAGAAGGCATCAGGGCAGGTACACAAAGTTTGGGGTGGTATCAAAGAAATGATCAACTCTCTATAGTCAAGGAACCAGAAGCAGCAGGAATTGATGGCCAGGCCAGGTCCCACTGGAATCGGCATGCCTGGAAAGATATGGAGACGGCTTCCAGAAGAATATAGCTGTTCATAGGGGGAGGAAGAAGTACGTAGGAGTGGGGCTTTGAGGCCACTTGCTGACACTTTAGCAGAAATTCACTTAGCCTGGAGCTTTTGGTGGGCAGGCAGTTTAGGTCATCCTGCTTTGGGAGAAGTTGAGTTCTGACTGTTGAGGGACTAGAGAAGAATCCTTTCTGTCCCTCCCTGTATCTGTGCAGGACCAGCAGTACTCCTGTGAGACAGTGCCCATTGCTGTCACCTTGTTTCCAGGCAATGACCAACTGTGGGGAACACACTGTAGTACACATTAGCGTCATTCTATGTCTGCCTGACTCTGGTTGGAGATGTCCCAGAGCTTACACTACATGGCTGTGTGGATTTCAACATCTGGTCAGCCAGCACTCTCTGGACAACCACCAAGACACAGTAATGGGGCAGCAACAAAGCCAAGCAGCCCAGGATACCCTATTTCTTATTCATTCCCTCATGCTTTCGTACAAGCCCCCTCCACACAGATGGATGTTCTGAGGCCACATGGGAGGCCTATAGCCTCAGGACCCCAGTGAGAAACCTGATGCCTACAGAGCTGGAACTTTTTCTCAAGGCCCCAGTCCTGCCACCTCTCTGTTCTATCTGGCAGACATTCCCAGGGCTGAGAGTAAAAGGACCTTCCCTGGACCTTTCTTTTGGCAGCTCAGCCCCAGCTACACCCCCCACACACCCCAGGCACACTGAAGACCGGTCATGCCCTTGTGACTTAGCTGCATCCCCAGTGATCCCCCTCGTGAGCCCAGTGGTTTTAGGACATACCTCCCATTCCCTCTTCATGCAGTAGAAAGTCAGCCACACCTGGGATCCAATATTGACTCTGCCACTCCCTCATTATAGGGGATAACATTGGGAACTCATGACTTCTGAGACTTGGTTACCTCATCCATGAAATGGGCTACTGAAGTACGTGAAGTGCCTACTCTGTGGGTCTGGACACTGGGGAGAGCAGATGTTAGAAGGCCAACAGAGCTGGCCCTGCTCCCCAGTGTCACCAGCTGGGTCCTATACATACCCACACAGGCAGGACATCCTGCACACCCCATGGCATGATCACCTGGATAGTTTCTTCTTGGAAACTGAAATATTCTTGTGAACATAGCCCAAACTGCTGCTAAACTGCCTTTAAAAAAAAAATTCAGATTGTTTTCTGTGTGAGAGAATTGATTCACAAAGACACAAATGCACATGGCACAGAAACTTTCAAATCTCTTCTGTTTTCTTCTTTGCATGGAAGCATGAGTCACCAAGGCTCTCAAACAATCCCCTGATGGTGAATGAGGGTGATGGGCCTCATTCAATCTTTTTGTTCTGCTTGAGCTCAGCTGTCTCATGTGTAAGCAGGAATGATTCACACACACACACACACACACACACACACATTTCCCCTCTGTAAAGGCGTCTCACACAAGTACACAATCGTAGTGGCCAGCAGCCAGGCCTGGCCTGAATTATGAGCAGATTTCTCCCTGTGCACCCCGTTGCTGAGAGCACCCTTGATCTGGCTGCCAGGCACAGAGACCCAGTGTCTGTCCTGCTGCTGGCAAGGGCTGTGGGGTCAGAGTGGGGTGAGGTGCTCTGGTCCTACTATGTGGTGGAGTTGCAATTGTAATAAGGAGAGTGAAGGCATGGTGAGTGGGCAGTGCTGTGGGGTTGCCCTTGTTCTGGCCCTTTCCCTGCCCATCCCCTGTCCATGGGCTCCCAGGAGTGGCCTTCAGGGCAGGGGCCACTTTTTGTAAGGAAGTATTTAGCCTGAGGTCAGCTTCTGGCCTAGCTTATAAAAGAGGTGGGACTGGGACAGCCACACAGTACAGCAGAAAAAAAAGCCCTTCACTCAAGCCTGAGTAAAATCCTGGAGATTTCTGAGGGGTTCCCCTCTTCCCAGGCTCCCTGGTCCCTCCTTTCAAAAAGTAGGTCTATGTGGGTGGGAGGCCAGAGTGCATGGACTCCCCAGCCCCAGGGCCTTTCTTAAAGGAATACCTGGTCTCGCCCTATGCACCTGTCAGCTAGGGGCCTCACCCACCCTAGGCAGCCTCCCCCATAACACATGTGTTATGAGGCCAGGGGCAGGCACAGAGGCAGGGTATCCCCAGGGTCACTTCCATATGACTGATGCTCCCCTCACGGCCAGGTCAGGAGACAGAATTCACAGCCTGGGCAGACCTACTATGGGACATGAAGCTACAGTTCAGAAAAGTTAGGCTTCTGGCTCTGATTTATGCTTCCTCCCACTAAAGCTGGGTGGCCTCTTGGCTTCATGTAGGAGGGAGAAGGCTCTACCATGGGAACAGCACTGCTAAAACTGCAAATGTGCCCACTGCCCTGCTACATCCAGATAGGCACAGGCTGAGCCTTCTCCTTTTGAATGGGGAGCTTCTCTCAGGCCCCCAAAGCCCCTGGTCAGGCCCTTATTCAAAGCATGCAGCCCCCTGGCCTTCTGGGCCTAGAATAAAAGCTACTTGTTGCCTAGTGAGGGTACTAGGTGGCATCTTTGCCATGTTTTATGGCCCCCTTTCTTTCCTGCAGTCATCTCCTCCCTCCATTCCTTTCTCCCCATCAGGCCTGGGAACACACATCCCCTTCTGCTGCACACAAAAGCTCATTCTGGGCTCTCTCTTTGAGGCCAGGCAGTGGCAGCGTCACCCCGGCGACTGGGAGTTCAGCGCCTTCCGGCCCAGCCCATCTGTCCCCTCCTCTGCCCAGCTTGGCCCCCATGCTAGCCCAGCTAAGCCCCAAGTAGGCTTGTAAGCAACAGGGCCCTGCCTACTGCTCCCCTTTCAGCTGCTTTGCTACCTCTTCCAGGAGGCCAGGTATCTGATAGGCTTCCTATTGTCTCCAGGGTTCCTATTGTCTCCTATTGTTCCCAGATAGGGTCTACTTCCCTTGCTGCCATTGTCCTACACTTGCCGGTGGCCCTGAGCATGTCCCTCTCTCTGGTTCTTCAAGGTCTCCAGAGCCCCACATAGGCCAATCCCCATGATGCCACCATGAGATGCTCCAACCCCACATCCCCTGTTCTTGAGCCACAACCTACATGATGTGCCAGAGCACATGGGCCACAAGTACATGTCACCCTTTCCTGGAGTGTCATGCCACTTGGTGATGGTAAGTCACAGCTCACTAATAGGAGCAGATTCAGTAACTTGGGAGCTGATGTTGACCAGTGGCTATATGTGCCAGTGGCTGCATGTGCCAGGTGCTAGATGCTGTTTCTTATTTTGTGTATTGACTCTGGGCCTCACTTCAACAAGAGGAGGCAGGAAGTATCCCAAATTTAGGGGCTTCACACAACCTTTTGTCATTATCTCTCACAGTTCAGGGGGTTGACAGGACTCAGCTGGGCAATTCTCTGTGGGGAGAAAGAAGTGGAGGAGGGCCAATGTAAGAGGGGCCTTGGCCCAGTGATCTGAGTTGGTAGGCAAGTGCCTAATTTGCACACAAAAGGCCCCACTTCTTCTTATTGGTGTCCTTTATCATTAGAGCCATAATAATCAAATGAATTCAAACCATGCATACTATTTTTTAAAAGATTTTATTTATTTATTTGACAGACAGAGATCAAAAGTAGGCAGAGAGGCAGGCAAAGAGAGAGGGCAAGGAAAGCAGGCTCCCTGCTGAGCAGAGAGCCTGATGTGGGGCTCCATCCCAGGACCCTGGGATCATAACCAGAGCCGAAGGCAGAGGCTTTAACCCACTGAGCCATCCAGGTGCCCCCCACGGAAACTATTTAAAAGAAAAGCCTAGCCCCAGAGATGACTGCTGCCAACAGTTTGGGTATCAAAACAATTCCTTCTTTCTTCACAAATACTCCCCCCCCCCCCGCCAGAACCTGGGAGGGGAAGGAGGTCTCAGATCAGTGGACTGAGGCTCTGGCTGACGTGTCCACACATGCTTGCTCAGTCAGGCTAATAGTAGTCCAGTGGGACAGGTGCAATCGCTGCCTCATTTTACATATAAGGAAAAGAGGTACAGAAGAATCAAGTAACTTGCCTCTGGCTGGGCCCAGAGCCCATGCTTCCAGCTGTTCCGTGCAGGTCCCCAAGCTACCTCAGACACAGCATCCAAAGTGGGCAACTTATCCACACACCTAAGGAACCCCACACCTGAGGAACCCCACATAGACCATCCTCAATCACGGTCTGCTTCAGAATCCTGAAGTCACTGGCTCCTTGTTACCTGCATACCTTGGTTCAAAGGCATGCTCCTTCTCCTATACCATCTTCACTTGGTCCACCCTCCGCTGTAGTCCTGCCTCATTGCTAAAAGTCAGCTGTGCCCTCCCACTGAGAAGAGTGGTGCCCAGCTGTGATACAAGCTTGCTTTATCAGCAGCACACCACTCCTGCTCCAGAGCTGAGGGGATTTGGATGGGGACAAACAGAGGATAGTCCCATACAAGGACAGAATTCATCTCAGCATGTGAGGGGTGCTTGAAGTACAAGGCAGGAGGACATGAAGGCAAAGAGGAATGTGTGGTGGGGAGGAAGGGCTGTAGGTCAGAGTCCTGACCCTCTACAGGTTTCGGTAAACTTCATCTCCCCACATCCTGTCTTTCACAGGATGGTGTGCTATGAGGAGGCACAGTACTCTTTTCATATCCTAGCTCAGCCTCCAAAGACTTTCTTCAACCCTGGCCAGTCCTCTGAGACTCTCCCCACTCAGGGCTTGGACCAGTTCTCTTGTGGCCCCTCCTCCATGGTCCTGACCTCCAGTGGTTTCCCTAGGGATGGAGGGGGGCACTGTGCATGTAGGGGATGCATGCAGGACCCAGAGTTCAAAGGAGGTCCTGAAACTCTGTGAAACATACCCACCCTGCTCCCAGCTTGAGGGTTCCAAGAGCAAAGACAGAAGAAGGTTTCCATTGTTCTCTAATAAAGACTCTGCTGGTTCTTCCTTCCTTCCTTCCTTTCTTCCTTTACACGTGTTTTTCTTCTCTTTCACTTTGTAATAAACCACCCATGGTATTGGCCAGAGACTCTGTGGATACTTCTTTGCCCCGCTCAGAACATGCCTCATGAGTCATGCATGACCTCAGGAAGCTGAACAGAGTCTCACTTGAGGTTTTTTCAGATTTGGGAGCAGAGATGGAGAGTAGTTTGTTAGTGCACTGAGCTGGTCATAGGAGTGCCCAATCTTTCCATTTCTCTAGGCTCAAAATGCCCAAGCTTTGCCTATGTTGTAGTCAGCCCTGTCCTGGCTCTTGTAGGGGGTGGGGAGGTTATGGGAGGGAGTAGCATCTAGTGAGCATTCTGCAAAAGGACCAGAGCTGTGGTCTGTACCTGGGGAGTTTCTCCAGTGTTCCACTTCTGAGCCCTGTGGGAAGCATGGTCTGATCCTGCTATAGGGCTGAGGCCCAGCTTTTCCTGGGGAACCAATGACATGTCTATGTTGGGAAGAACACAGTTGATGGTCCTTCCTGAAGTGTTCTTCTGCCTGAGAGCCCCTAAGTCCTCAGTCCCACCACTGGAAAGACAGAGCTGGGGACTAGGCTCTGCTCCTTCCCTCAACAGAATTGAGTTTGAAATACTAGTGCCCTCTGTGACAGAAGGGTGACTACCCATAGGATGGAGAGGAGAAGTCCCCAAGGGCAGTGCTTCCAGGCTACCTTCCAGACAGGGATGCTGGGAAATTCCATTCAGATCTGAAAAGGATGGAAACAGAGTGGTCAGTTATTAGAGACCAGGAAATGCCAAGTGTGCATACCAGGGGCTTGGGAGAGGCATGTGTGTCCTGCTCCCAGGTGCACACTGCATTATGTCTGTGTCTCACTGAGAGTCTGCATGGGTGTGAGTTGACTTTTCCAGGAAGACAGGCCAGGCCTGATGTGGTGCTTGCTTCCCTACTCAACTTGGGAACCCTCCAAAGGCAGACATCTGTCCTTATAGTTCCACTGACTGGGGGAGGGTTGTCAGATGATGATTGGTGCAGTGGGGGGTCTGGAATTTGCACACAGCTACTGGGGGATGAGGGTAGGGCCATGCAGAGATTTGCCTGGGAGTTGGGTGGTGCAGCTGCTCCAGACCTCTGTGCCAGGACTCATCAGATAGGGAGCTTGTACAGCTATTTGTGTATGAAATTCTTGTATAAGAATGAGTTTCCATTGTTTTTTTAATGTGACCCCATCTTCCTTCTGGGCACCTGCCTTCCCTTCACCCACAGAGGCATCTACTTTGTCTCAACAGGATTTCTGAAGACCTATGAGCACTGAGGTCTCAACAGGTAGCAGGGTTAAGACCTCATTAAAGGCAAGATTGTTAATTTTGGGAGCAAAAAGTGCTTCCTGACTGATACCAGCATCTACCAGTCCTGCAGCCTTGGGGAGCAACCAAGGCAGTGTCAGCTTCTGTGGCTCAGTGTGTACATAGCTCAATCCCACTCTGCACTCAGGAGACCCATCTTGCTAGAGGCAGTGGTCAGCTCTGGGTGAGGGCACCCAGGCACCTATGGACCAAGGCAGACAGGCCACTTCCCAGGAGTTGAGCAATCAAGCGTGGACACTGAGAAGGGGTTTGCATGGCACATGAGAGTGAGGGGAGTCAGGAAGGATGTGGGGCAAGGACATTCTGTGAGTAGAGAAGGACATGGCCAGAGGTGAGGAAGCAGCATGAAGTAAGAGGACAAGGGCCAGTGTTGGCCAAGTGGGGACCAGAGGACCCTGAGTCTGCGGTTGTGTCATTCTCTCTTTCTTCTCTCTGCTGGCCCTGGATACAGGTGAGCACTCACAGGACACCTTCAGCTTAGGTCTCCTATCCTGCCACCTAGCTTGCATGATCCCTGCTCCCCAATACTCTACCTGCCCAGACTGTGAGCTCCCCATCCCCAGGGTGGGCAGGCACCCTGCTCTCATGCCCTCTGAGTCCCCTGGGACTAGACCCAGAGTATCACCCCAAAGTTCACATGTACAAGACTGAATTATTGTCCTCCATGCCCACCCACAAGGTATCTTCCCCAGGGGTCCTCTCATCTCACTGAATAGCACTATCATTCCTCTACTTTATCAGGCAAAAAAGTCAGTATCCTCCCTTCCCGAAAGCCCTACACCCAATTTAGCAACACTTCCTGTTGGATGAGTCTCCAAAATGCACCCCAGTCCCACTGTTCCCAGCCACCTGCTCTGCCTCAGCTCTGCTCTAACTATGGGCCATCTCTCTCCTGTAAGGCCTCCAAAGTGATTATTTAAAAGTCTCCTTTCTTCTGCACCTAACTCACTGGCTTGTCACTGCCTTCCCTGTAGCCTCCCAGGCCCTCTTGCTCTATGTCCACACCTAGACTCTCACCTCTTTCCCCACTTTTCTTTCCATTTTCAGCATCTGCACACAGGTACACATGGTAATCTGGACAGGATCTCCTGCCACTCACATCTCCCCACCATAAGGGAGGGGACTCACAGCTTTGCCTTGGGCTGCATGCTAGCCACAGTCATGCCCTTCACAGCCACTTTGGAAGGGGTTGGCATTCCCCTACAAGTGTTGACTGAAAAAAAAAAAAAAAGCTGGCCTCCCTCACTGACTTCAGGACTAAGTGGGATTACATATGCACTGTTGCCTCCTTCCTTTACCCCAGCCTAGAACCTCCATCGTCCTTATACAGAACAAGACAAATCCAGCCCACATGCAAATGTGGTGAGGAGACAGGAGAGCACAGTAAGGTGCACTGCAGCCGGGTCCCTGTGGGGTGGTCAGAAGACACCAATATCCAGAGAAGTGGTGTCAGCTTGGCTTCTCAGACCAGGCAGAAGAAAATCAACTGGCTAAGGTGGGGCTCATTTCTAGCCATCCCCACAGGAAGGTGGACTATAAGAGAACCCTGGGCAGAGGCCTGGGCTCTGGGCACCAATCCTGCCTCCATCTTCTCTAGGTCTGTGTCCTCAGGAAGAGGCAACAGAGCTGATGGTTTCTAATCGCAGTTCTGCTGATCCCTGGGATGTCCCACCTGACCTGGGCTCTGTCTGGTCTTCTTTCACTGTAGGAGGACAATAGGTAAGAAATCCTGCAGGGGTCACTCCCTCAGAGACCAATACCCTCATGGGAATCCTCATAGAATGTTTCTCCTGGTTCTGCTGTCTTCAGAAGAAATGCAGGCCAGGGTCCAGCAGAGAGCTTGTGGATACTCCATCCAGCACAGGAACTCTTCCTCACTGATTCCCTAGCTCCTTTCAGGGTCCCTTTTGCACAGCTTCACAGAGACCTCAGATCACAAGGCTCACTCCTGCTCTGCTTGGTCACCAGATCTTAGCCACACCCCACACTCCATTCTGCCTTCACCTGTCCCTGACCACCAGGTTCCTGCTGCTGCCTCCCCAGGGGCCATCATACAAGGTGCTTTACCTCTCGGAACCTCAATTTTCTCAGGTGATAAGATAGAAATGGAGGTAAATCTTTCCTCCATGCTTTTGCGCATGTTCTGTATGAAAGTTTTCCATGCACAGCCAAAGAGCATGTCCATCTTTTGTTGGTTATTGTTCTAAATTGCTCTCCTGGGCCACCCAGGCAGTGCATCTGCAGGGCCTGCCTTTCCTGGCAGGGGGACAGGTGTGGAGAAGAGATGAGGGGACAGGCAGGGGTGTTAGAGAGACAGCCACATAAAAGAGGGTCCAAAAAGAAGATGGGGAAATGAGGAGAGGGAGTGTGCCAGGGTAGGACAGTTTGAGCACCCAAGTCATAGGTGCACTGCTTCCTCACCAGTGAGGAGTGCTGATGTTCACTCATCCCCAAAAGAGGTGATGAGGTCAGGTGTTTGAGCTGCCTAGAACAGAGGAACCTCTTTCCCTGCAGGTATGGCACCTGGAGAAAGGGAGAAAGGGATAGGAATGGTGGGAGGCAGGATGAATCCTTTGCAAGTGGCTCAGTCCAAGGGCCTCATTCCCCTTTTCCTTGCACAGACAGTTATCCTGGAACCTGGGAGGCTCAGGATTCTCTTACGTGCTTTTCTGAACTCCTCACAAGTGTTACCAGCCTCTGCTTGACTCTATGCTCTCAGCCAACTGTCCTACATCTGCCACTGTCACAAAGTTCTTTACATCAGGGTCCATCCTGGCTCCTATGCTAGTTCTATGCACTCAGCAGAGTCATCTGCCTACTTCTCCTGATAGCCCTTGGAGGAAAGCAGAGTGGGCTCCCCCTGGGCCTTCCCTAATTCCTTTCTGCGCTTCCCACAAACCACTATTTCAGGATCCCAATTCAGTTCGGAAGTCCCTGAGGAAAACATGTCAGGTTGTCCCACGCTCCCATGAAAATCTGACTTACAGAGTTGGGCATAACAGAGCCAAGGTTGTAAAGGCAGGAAAGCCCCTCTCTTGGGCACAGCTTCCTGGACCATCCAAGAGGGGACACCAATGTTGCCACATCTGTCTGATGGCTGACCACCAGCAGCTATGTCTCCCTGGCCATCTGAACCAGCTCTCTGTAGAACTGCCCTTATATTGGGGTTCATTTGGTCTCTATTCAGCACTTCACATTCACCCTAGAGAACAGTACCATTTGATGTCAGCCTGGCTTTCCAGCCTGAGGAGCTCTTTTAAGTTCTGTTTCTAGTATGTCTATGATTTGTCGCCCATTTGGTGACAGCAGTGCACACAGGCCAACTTCTTACCAAGAAAGCTGAAGGCTCATCCTCTCCCTACCTCAGCGCCCCACAGCAGGCGCATAACTGGAGACTCAAGCAATCCTGGGCTTCACATCTTCGAAGCTGATCTGGGTCCAGGAACAGAGGGGTCACTGGCAGAGACTGAGGCAGGCCAATGGTTAGGAACAAAGTAAAAGTGTTTGGGGCTGAAGCATGTTGATGGAGAGGACCCAGTACTGGACTCTCCAATAGGGCGGTTTCTCTTACAGAGTCTTGGCTGTGGCTGCCAACTACAGTGGCTGCTTCTCCAGCTTTCTGCCTCTTCCCTAAGTCAGCATCCTTCTACCTGCCTGTGGACTTGTGACCTACTCCACAGTTTTCCAGAAACCCCATCCTGCAAGGTGGATGGTAGGGGCCAGTTGTCTTTTTTGACCCAGCTCCTGGTTGGTGGTACAGGCCCAACTATATGTGTACTTGGGGACTTGGGACTGAGCTGTAAAGCAAATGAAGGACAGTCACTGGTGAGGGAAGCACAGGGCACTCCTGGGCCCTGTCTGTGCCAGAGCCCATGCTGTTCCCGTTGCCCCAGTGCCTGTTTGCATCTGGTGCAATGTTTTGTCTCTGATCACTTGACTCACCCCCTGACTTGCTGAACCTGCTTCAGTGCTGTATGTGACAGATTCAAAATTGGGATCATAGAATTTAAACACTGTGCTAATTGGGAACACACACTCTTTAATTCCACAATACAGTTAAATTCTCTCAAAGTCATGTTCCCGAGAAGGAAAACTCAGACATAAGATTACATTTAACTTACATCCCCTTCAGCATCCAGTGTTGTCATTTTCCCCAAGACTGCTGATAGATTAAATGGCAGAAGGTATGGCAAGGACCTAGTCCAGGGCTGAGACACCTTAGGTGCTTGTAAATGGAAGCTTGTTAAATGTTAGGATGGCTGTTATCTGATCTGGGGTCTGTATCTCTGCTACATTCTGAGGCTGGCCCAACCACCCAGTTCCTGGTCCAAGGATTCTCTGAATGCAGTCCCAATCAGCAGCAGCAGTGTCACTTGGGAACTTGTTAAAATGTAAATACTTGGGCTCCACCCTAGACTACTATCTGCAAACTCTGGGGTTGGCTCAGAAGCCTGTGTACTAACACACCCTTCAGGTGGTTCTGATGCCTGTTTAAGTCTGAGAAACTGTGATCCAGGGCTTCCTCTGCTGGTCAGAGAAGTCGTCCAGATAATGCTGGGATCTGTGGCTAGGTGTTTGTGTATTTTTACTGGACTACCCCCCCAGCCTCCACCATAGCACCTGAAGGCTTCAAAAACAGGGAATTAACATTTTCTGAGTATCCATGAGCTTTAATTTCTCTGTAATCTCCATAGAAACCCCATCAAGCAGGTCTTCCTCTCCCAGGTTAAAAAAAAAAAACAGGTTTATAAGAGCACCTGGGTGGTTCAGTTGGCTAAGTAGCCCAGTCTGATTTTGGTTCAGATCATGATCTTGGGGTCCTGGGATCGAGCTCTGAGTCAGGCTCTGTGCTAATCTAGGAGTCTACTTGAGGATTTTCTCTCTTCCTCTGCCCCTCTTCCCACTCATGAGCACTCTCTTTCTCTCTTTCTCAAATAAATAAATCTTTAAAAAAAAAAAAAAAAAGAAACCAGTTTATAAGGGAGACCAAGATCATACTGTTTGTGCAGAGCACAGCCAGGCATCCAAATCCCACGCCTTTCATACATGCCTGCAAATCCCATGCCTTTCCTCGTACCACCATGAGCCTCAGGGACAGGCAAGCAAAAACAAGCATGGACCCTGGGTAATGGAGAGCAGGGTTAGGACCAAGACTTTCAAATGATCTAATGGCCTTCTCCTCTGCTTCCAGACCCCACAAATTCTGAGCATTCAGGCTTTCTGCTCTGGCCTAGCTGCTCTGAGGGTCTGGGAAGAAGTAGAGGTAGGTTGGGTGTGGGGGTGGGGGCGTGGGAACCACTCCACCAGGCAATACTAGATATGAGCTGCTGATCAGGAATAGCATTCTAAGGGGCCAGGAACTGGGGAGGGGTGTAAGCATGGGCGGGGATATGCAAAGCCAGTCTGGTTAGATGCTACAAGCATCCATAGGTCTCTGGATACCAGACATGATAGACCTGCAGCAGGACTGCAGTATGACACCCATTGGGCCCTTGGCATTTCTCTTTCCTGGGTCCCCCTTTATATATTTAACATTTATTTTTCACAACTGTGTATAAAGATGAATCTAATCCAGGCTGGATATTGTTAACAGTATTATTTTACTCAGCAATTTATATTACTTTACTTTCTTTTGTTTTTAAAAGCAATTAAAATTAAAACATTTTAGTTGGTTCATAACAATATTGTGGTCTTAGTGGCCAGTGGGAGTGTGTCTCCCAGATAGGCCTCCTGTCCCTAAACACCACAGAGAAAACAGCCAGGACTTCTCTTTGCCCTTTAGCAGATAGCTCTGCCCTATTTGAGGGATGATTCTCCACTTACCTTCTACCTACAGGAGCATACCTGGAACCCTAGGGAGAGGAGCAAGAGTGCGTTTTGGACCAAGAATTATGTCTCAGAGATTCTACCATACTTACTGCCCACCAGATGTGTGAGCTCAGACATGTTGCTGAGCCTCTATGGAACCCAGTTTCCTCACGTGGTAAATGAGAACGTTGGGCAAATGCTCATTAAATTCTCAAACACTGAAAAGCAAAGCTCTCAGGCAGGAAGAGAGGCCGCCCCTTCTTCGGAGTAGGGGCAGAGACAAAGTCGTCTGGAGGGCCTGGTGGATAGGCCCAGGGACCCAGCGGGATGCGTGCCTGCATTCTGTATGTGCAGATGTCCAAGGCGCGGATTCACTTGTTCTTTCTTAGAAAACACTCCTAGCTCCCAATCCCAGCAGGAACTTCGCAGGAAGCGGTGTGTGTGTGTGTGTGTGTGTGTGTGTGTGTGTGTGTGTGTGTGGCGGGGTGTTTGGGGTGTTTGGGGGGTGTTCCCTGGTTCCTGGCCCGAGTCCCCGGATGGCCCCGAGTCTCCAGTTCTGCGGATGACCCACACCCAGAGCGAGCAGGGCGGGCGCCCGGGAGCGTCCCCTGAGACCCGCAAGTGCCCGGAGTGGCCCTGCGCGGGAGGCGGGGCGTGTCGGCGGCCCGGGGCGGGCGCCAGGGCGGGGCGCTGGCTGGCATTCCGGGAGCAACGGCTGGGCAACGAGGTTCTCTGTCCTGCCGGCGGGCTTCGGTGCCCAGGCTTTGCGCGCCTCGGCGCATTGCCCCGCGGGCCACCATGCTCAGCGTCGTGCACTTCCTCCGGAGCTTCTTCAAGGTGAGAGGAAGCGTCCGCGGCCCAGCGGTGGGCGCCGGGCAGCGTCTGGCCGCGCGTGGGGAGAGCCGGAGTGCTCCGCTGCGCCCTGGGCCAACTGCTGGGCATCGGGTGGGTGGAGGCACTTGACCACCCACAGTTTTCCGGCGTGCCGACCAGTAGACCGAGAGTGTGGTCTCCCCAAACTCGGGGAAGGAGAGGTGTGGCGTCGGAGGCTCCCGCGGACCAGCCTCTTCCAGGGAGGCAGACCGCCTGGTGCGCGGCCTCGCCGGCACCTACTGGCTCTCCGCAGGCAGTGCGCTGAGCAGCCTAGGCCCGTACAGGACCGCCAGTTCTCGGAAGGACGGCTTGTGCCCGACCCTCTAGGTGCCCAGGAAGTGGTTGGTATTATTATTACCTCCGCTGAGGGTGCCCAAGGGTACTAAGGGAGGGTACCATGGAGGTTGGGGCACCATTTTGAGGAAGATGTGTTTAAGCAGGAGTAGGGGAACAGGAACGTGAGAGAGTGTTAGACTTTTGCCCAAGGTATGACCTCCCCAGACCCAAAGTCCCTGACTATTCTCAAGTGGCCACAGGGACCCATTCATCTGGGATGAACCAAGGGTACCCTCTACCTCCCCTGCCCCCAACGGAGATTCCCCAAGTGAGCAGTAGGCTCCAAGGCACTATCAGAGGGGTGGCCATCTGCAGATTGCCAAGCTCCACCTCCCTAGTTGAGCCAAGTGGGAGGTGGGTGGGAGGGAGGCAGGGTGGGGATGGCTCTGACTGCCAAAACAACTGCATACAAAAGAAGCAGAGAAGACCTGCCAGAGTGACAGCCAGAGGAGTGGGCTGTGATGAATGGGGCCAGGCCAGACAGCAGTCCTGTCCATGGGGGGAGGCCCAGCTCTGTTTGGCTGGGAGGCTACCTTCTCCTGGAGGTGCAGACTGAACTGGTGAGTTGAGGGGTTGAGCTCTCTCACTCTGAGAGCTCTGGGGGAAAGTGGCAAGAGGCTAGATGACCCAGGGCTGGACATGCTCCCAGCTGCCTTGAACCCATTCCTCAGCCAGTGTGGAATAGAAGAGCAGCCTGTGGATGCTCACACTTCTGGGATAATCACCTGTTTACAAACATCAGCAGAGGAGAGGGATGGAGTTTTTCAGGCTTGTAGGGTACTCACTTAGGTTATTGAGTGCAGGAGATGCCTTTAGAGAACGCAAGAGGCTGGCTGGTGTCAGAGCTATGGCTCCGAGCACACAGGTGTTCCTTTTTGAATTCTGATTTGGTCACCAACAGGGTATAGGATCTTGGGACATAACCACTTTGGTCTTTATTTTCCCGTTTCAAAACTGGATAGTAAATCCCCACCTTCCAGGGTGGATGAGAGGATCTTATTATAAAATGTTGTGTTTTTATAAAGAGATGAGTCTGGGATCCTGTTCCTTCCCCATCCATGGTATTGGTGATAGCAAGTCACCTGGGTGAGGGGAAGTTGGCCAGGCAGAATCTGAGATGCCCCCACTGGCCACAGAAGTTCATGGAACAGGCAGGTATAGATGGGGAAGAGGTTGTTGGATATCTCAGGGCAGCCACCTTGCCCACTTACTGACTGGAGCCTCCTTGGAAAGGGGAATCTTTGGGAAGGTATTTTTAAGGGACACACAATCTCACATTCCCAACCTGTTCCAGGAGGCTGTACTACCCTTCCTTGTGCCCAGACTCCAGTGTTTGTCCTGAGATACCTCAGACCTCTATCTCTGTACATATGGTGCAGATCAGATGTACCTCTCAGAGGATCTCCCTTTCTACTGTCCTTCGGAGCCACCCACGGAGGGGCCCTAACACCATCACAGTCTACTTCTGGCTTTGGAGGTATATCTTGCAGAGCCACCTGTAAACACAGTTCACACATGTTCTTCTTCAGACACTGGTCATAAAGAATGCTCTAGGAGGCCACAGGTGCAGGAGGTGATGGGAACCACTTGCTCAGATCACTTCCTGATCCCGCCTGAGACTGTATTGACCAAAAAATTTGATGGGCACCTGATTTGGTTGTTGGTTGATCAAGAACACTGCTTTGTCCTAGGAAACTCAGATCCTTGGATCCCACATTCAGACTCTGGTAGCAGAGACACAGTCAGTCTCCACCAAAGCCCAGGCCAAGAGCAGCCCCTTGAACTCCAGATCCTGGGTAAGACTTCTGTTGGGACTTGCTGCAGACTTTACATAGTGTCCAGCTCTGCCGTGGACACTCTTATGCTGTGGGGTCCATGGGGTGTGACAGAGTCCCCCACAGTGCAGGTGAACCAGAGACCTTGTTCTTGCATGAGTCCCACATGAAGCTCACGGTCTTTGGGATCGATCACCTAGCAAATGAGTGGGAGTAGGACACCCAAGGAGGAAATACGTTGCTTCAAAAATCTGAGGTCCACCAAGCATTGTGCATCTTTCTTCATGGTAGGGGGGCCAATGTCTAGCAACGGTTTTTTGCTTTAAAAGAGCTATCCCAAAATGTTCCATACAATTGAACACCTCCTCCGCCTTCCTGGAGCCTTCACTGAAGTAGAAGCGTACCTTGTCACTTGCTGTTCTCCAAGTCCTGTCAGTACACAGCAGCAGACCAGCGTGAGGTCCTTTGGAGTAGGAAGGTCAGGGTCTCTGCTAACTAAATGGTGGCACAAAACCAGGGAGTAGCTGAAACCCTGAGGCAGGATGGTGATAGTTATGTTACTGTCCCTGTCTTGGGTAAAGCAACCTACCTCTATTGATCCCTGAATGTTAAGATGGGAAACATACCACATACATACCACATAGCACACACATAGGCACCCACAGGCACACACAAGCACAGTTTTTACCAAATCATTGGCCAAGGAACATAATGGATCTGTTCCATTTAAGAAGATCATATGTGGGACAGCACAGAACAGTTGCAATTACCTGAAACAATTCACTGGCATTCTTCAAGGTCTCAAGTATTCTGCATAAGCCAAACTGGGAAGTTTAGTAGGGATGCACTCCTGGTTGGTGATTTCCTGTTGACCAGAGATTATTGACCATTGCTTATGATGCCCCATTTTGGAAGGGAGAGGTTGTTCCAGAGGCTTCTGGTAAAGCTTTCATATCACAAAAGTCCCCATATTGGGGATGAAGGAACTAGGATGGAGTTTCTACTGGGAACTGAGCAAGTCTCTGCCAGCTGAACACCCAGGAGCGGAGGAAATCACCATAGGACAGATTCAGGATCTAGTTGCCTGCTGTCAAGTTGGATGCACAGCTAGGCTCCATTCATGATCTGGCATGCCTCCCACCTCTTATGGATCCTCATGAGCTATAGTGGCATCCTGAGTCTCCAGGAATTAATGTTAACTCTGAGCCAGTTTTCAGTAATCTCTGAAAGATCTAAATATTTCTCTGTATAGGAGCAGTATGTACTCAGGATGTTTTTGCAGGTAATCATCTCCCCTTCATTAAAGGAACTTTGGAACCATTGACTCAAGTTTGGGAATTAAGCAAAGGGCAGTGGAGTTTAATCAACAAACATTTATTGGACATCTACTACCTGCCAGACACTCTTCTAGGCACTCATGGAGCCCTGTGTTTACCAGATTTAGTTCAATTTTTTTTTTACATTTTTATCAATATTACACAAGTACAATAGGACTCAATTGGTTTTGCCCACCCATTTCAGTCCTGGCAGTCCCACAGTTTATTAGTCAATCCCAAAGGGCCCCTGGCATCAAAATATTCTGATATTACTTCTCCTTGTCATGCTACCTCCTAGCATCCCATCTGTAGAAGTCACCCAAAAGGTAGCATCTTTCATCACCATTGCCAGCTGGTAGAGAATAGTGTTATGGCAGCTTCCCAAGATGTTGACATTCTTCTTGCCAAAGTATTTTTTGGTTCTTTGGGGGACAAGATGTGTCTTTTTGGTCCTCCAGGAGACATAGTTAGGGACCGGTGAGCAGGTTGCTCTTGATGAATCCATTCCAGCACTCTATTCCTTTTGATATTTGGATACCTTCAAGGAATTTATGTCTTTCTTGTTTCACTTCATGGTGGGGGGCAATATCAAGCTGAGGTTTTAGTCAACAAACACATCACATGCTGGAATAAATCCTGGCTCTCAGACCTAGTACACTGACTCTAGAATGGATGGGGACATCCACACTGATGCATTCATCCTGATCCCTCCTTGGTCAAATATTCTCAGGATCCATTTCCACCAGTATCCTAAGTTTCTTGCCAGTACAAATTAGCAAAGTCATAATTTTCTGAAATATGAGGCTTTTCCTCCATAATTTCACTTTATAATTGGTTCCCATGGCCATACTGAGATCTAACTCTACTTTGTTCAGCAGGGGTGGACATGAGGAGAACTGGTCTCACTTTATAGAATGGGTGCAAACAGGCTCTTGAAGCAGCCAGATAAGGACTCAGTAGGTTTGTGAATCCTCCTCTGTTAGGGGTAACAGAGCCCCATTCCTAGGACCAGGGGTCCCACTCTTTACTAAATGATACTCTAACTTTCATTCAGGAGCAGGGAAGCAATCTTTTCAGTGGGCTTTATAATTCATCAGCCCACAGATGGATAGAATCATTGCTTTTGCTTTAGGGATGTCTCAAGCCTGTGGCTATAAGAGAAAAGAGACACTGCGTATATGGTCATAGTGAGTCCCTAGGAGCTCAGGGATTTAACTTTGCTACTCTCCCTTTAAGCTGAACACAACAGTTAGAAGAAATTAACCCACCCCATAGTGCTTGAATTCTTCATTCCTTTTTCTCAGGTTTTGTTTTAAGAGTCACTTTTCACCTAAAAGCCCCAGTGAACATTTGGCCACAGCTGATTTGATTAGGGGTTTGCCATGCGCAGTAGGATGTCAGAGTTCCATAACTTCATTCTCAATATATTTTCACTGCGATTGGTCTTAAACAGATGGAATAACCAATCTGAGACACTCCCTTCCCCTTTCCTGTTGGTTTTGTTATCTGAAATCATCCTGGTACCAATTTCTTTACTAGTGAAGTCTCTTGGTTGCAAAAGACAGAAATAGACTCCAGTCAAGTGAAAAAGTAACTGTCTTGGCAAGGTGCAGGGTAGCTCACAGGACCCAGCTTGGGCAGTCATCTAGAGAGGCAAAGCACAGTAAGTCCTTCTAGAGCAGCCAGCTTCTTAGGATGTCCCTGGGGGACTCTCAGATCTACTGCTCCTCACTGAGAATACTTTCTAGCTCCCTCTTGTAGACATATAGGTTTGTCCTTAAGATCCAAGGTCCTGGCTGGAACTCAGCTGAACTACCCTTTGGAAGGTGGGAAGAGAGGGTATCTGTCCCCTTTCTATTTCTGAGATAAGTGGGCCCCGGTTTCTCAGCTTTCTGGGATTCCCTACTCCTAAACCCCCATGAGCAAGACTGCTGTTCAAATGCTGGGCAGGAAAGCAAAAAATACCCCCTCATGGTGTGCAATTAAGCAAAAATCCCACCAGGACCAACTCAAACTCCCAAATTTGTGGGTGGAAAAGTGTAAGCCCCAGATCCCTTGGGACATTTGCTAGGGAATCACCCATGAATGTATTAGCTCTGGAAGGCCTCAGCCAAGTCAGAGCCCCTAGGGGACCCCTTACTCCAGAGAGCCTGAGCAGGCAGACCCAGGCTGGATGGTTCTGGAGATTCCTACAAACTTCTCTCCAAACTTAAGGAAGCCCAGCTCTGCCCTCCAGACTTGGGGTTGCCTTGCCTCCCCTTTGCTGTAGGCAGTGACAATACTGTACTACCTGCTATAGACTCAGCCCTTGATGTGCCAACCCTGAATCTCCAGCCACTGTATGTAACCCCAGGGAGGTACTGGATTAGAATTGTTCTTGGTCTAATGTAGGGCTTGCTGACCTGGATGTTTTGTTTGTTTCTCCAGCCTAGTACAACTGGGTATCATGCCTGCACTCTGGTTTCCTGGTTCATGAGGGCTGCTCTGTCTTTACGGAGCCCTTTCATTGTTTACTCATCTCTGCAATAGATAGTCTCCCCCTTGCCAGTCGTAAGGCTGTGAGTTTAAGTGATATTGCCTATTCTGGTCCCATGCCTGGCTTCTGAACCCTCCTGAGTTACCCATTCTGAAGCTTCTGGAGGTGTGGATGGTGCTATTTATGAGGGCCTGCAGCCCCTCATCTGCTGACCCATGTATCATAGGTCATCAAGTTGGGTGCTCCCACATGCTCACAAGGTGCCCTGCCCCAGGGAATACTCAGTGCATCAGCCTCTTGGAAGTCCCCTGCTCCATTTCCCTTTCAAGATGCAGTGTTACCTCCAGGAAGTCTTCCTTGATGACTCCTTGCCCCTTTCAGGTCCTTCTCTGTGCTGCAGCTCAGCTTTCTTCAACCATTGGAACATACCGGCTTATAATTGTTTGTCACCCCTACACACATACATACATACACACACACACACGCTTGTGCACACTCATTTATTTATTTAAGTGGGCCCCATGCCCAGTGCAGAGCTCAACATAGGCTTTCCATTCAAAACCCCAAGATCAAAACCTGAGCTGAGATCAAGAGTTGGGCATTTAACTGACTGAGACACCCAGGCACCCCTCTCGCTCATTCATTTAGATGTCCCTTTATTAAGGATCTCATTGCTATTTCTGTTTCTTGCTGTTCTTAGGAGACTCCATGACCACACAGTATAATTTCCTCTTCCCTCATGTTCCCAGCTTTTCCATCTTACTCAGATGTATGATGTGCCATACACATTGACACAAAAACAAGCCTGGTTACCTGAGGCTGTAGCCCTCCTGAGCTGCAATTACGTGTCAGAGCCACTGGCTACACCCAGACTAAGTGTGTCAGAAGTAAGTCAGGGCAGGGGCCTAGGCCCTGGCTCCTAGGCTCCAGGATGACTCCAGTGTGCAGACTAGCTAAGCATTCCTGTACGGTAGACCCTGAGCTTCCTGCACAGTCCAGAGCAGGGCTGTTTTTGGCTTCTCTTGACTAAAGAGAAGCTGAAGTCAGACCATAGTTGCTCTCCAACCCCCCACTGCCCTGTAATAACTGAGGTGGTGAACAAGTGCCTCCCTGCCCGGTCAACACCACTCTGTTGACTATAGTGAATATGGGTAAACCCCATCAGTAACCATTACAGACCATCCCACCCAGGCCAGCTTGATAGGCCTTCAGCATCATCCGTGTTTATACCAAGTAGGCCAATTGGTCTCTCTTTGACAGCTTTTTGCCTGTAAGCTTGAAAAGAGATCTTGGAGTAAAGTCTGAGTCTAGAAGCCGCCTGCTATGGCACCTGTCGCTCCTCCCAGGTCCCTTTGCATTGGTAATGGGCCCATGGAGCACCAGCAAGCCCAGCTCTCCCACACTGCTCAGTGTACCTTCATGCAAGCCTGTCCATCTGAGGGGTATTGTGGAAGTTAGCTTGATAGTAAAAGCATGGGAAAGCGTGGGATTCCCCAGCACAGAGTGGGTACTCAACATCTTTAGTTATCTCCTTGTGCCTTTCTTCCCTCAAATAAATGTTTGGTTTTTTTTTTGTTTATTTGTTTCGTTTTGTTTTGTTTTTCCTTATAACCAGTGGGATTGAATGGAAATCCATGTCCTGATACTGGACCATCAGGGTGCTGCTTATGCTGATGCTGTTGGCTACAGTTCCTGATATAGGCACAAAGTCCCTGTTCAACAGGAGATCACTGGTTATTAGCATCTTGCCTCTGAGTGGTTCATACAGCCAATGGGAGAAGCCAGGGTCCTGGGACCAGTTTCCTCTGTGTGGACACTGAGACTTTTGAGAAAATGGGAAAGAACTAAATTTGTGGTCTGTGCACACTGTAGACTACCATGCAGCAACCGAAACGATGAGCTGCTGGTGCTTATGCCAGCCTGGGTCAATCTCCAGAGAGTTAAGCTGAGAGAGAGAAGCCACAATGCTGAATGCTTGCATTTATCTACATTCCAGACAGCACTAATGAATCTGTAGTGACAGCAAGCTCATCAGTAGTGCCTGGGGACAGGGTGTAGGGCAGTGGGGACAGGAAAGTGGTATGACATATGGACAGGAGTTGCTGGAGGCATGCATTGCTCTGCATGTGGTGATAGCTTTATGCCATTTATATGTTATGCCATTTACATGGTTTCTGAACCATCCAGTAATACTTTCAGTGAGTGCAGTTGTACCTGTCAGCTACCTCCTGTCAATCACACCTCTTTCGAGCCAGGCTATCTCCTTGGCAGAACCAGCCTAAGGTCTCCCGCCCAAAGCTTCTCAAAGCACTCTTCCTTCTCTGAGAACAAGTCCCTTCCTGGATGCCATGGACACAGAGACCATGAGAGCTAGTGAGAGCAAGGCGATAGGAAATAGGAATAAAATAGGAAAGGTGATTCTGGCTTCCTCAGTTGAGTACCCAACAGGAGACGTCCTTAGGACAAGCATGTCTGTGCGTCACTGATGATGTGTCATTTTTGGTGGGTTGTATAATAGGTGTAAGACCAGAGATTGTGCCCACGTGGGATGCTTGGTCATCTGAGGCTCACTCCTGGGAGAATGCAAATGCCTCCTTGCATCTCAGTGAGGTGGTATTGGAAGGACTGGCTATGGCATTTGGGTCTGGTGAGCTGGGTTTGGTGAGATTTATGGAAGTGGGGCTTTGCTCTCCATTGGATGTGGGAAGGAATCATAAGGGCAATTCTGTGATTGTGCAACTTAAGAAATCTTTCCCAGCACAAGGGACAAGTCTGAGGCTAAATCTGGGACTGGTAAAGTGGCAGCCATTGCTCAAAGTAGCCAGCATGGGGCCGTTTGGTCTTTATGAGCTGGACAATGTGCATGTTCCATCTGTGCCCAGATGTGAATATGACAGGTGCTTGTTTCTCCATCATGGTCCCAAAGTGGCCCTGCCTAAAGGTGATGTTCTGTGGCATTGTTCATGTTCCACAGGATAATAAAAGCGCCCAACTGTGACACCAGACAGCTCCTGCATGTTGTCATTGCTTTTGTCTTTCTTGCTCATTTGGAAATGAGTAGGGTACATATCTAACCCCCGAGAACTTTATCTACAAATACAGGGCAGGATACTCTCAGCCCTGGTTACTACAGAGGGGGCTCAAGCAGGTATTTCTGGAAAAGCCCTGAGGTGATTCTGCTGTGTACCATGGTTAATAGCCCACATATACTCCTGACTTGCTGAGTCCAGCAGAGTTGGCACTCTGGACCCCTCCCTCATCCACTCCCATAACCAAGCCAGCTCTACTCTTCAGCAGGTTCTCTCCTCCCCACTCAAGAATTTGACCTTGCCCAACCCTGCAGGCTGTCCACATGCTGCTCAGTGCATGAACAAAATTTCACCAGGGGGCAGCTATACACCCTGTCCCTGTCCCTTAATACCTGCTTTTTTTGTGGAAATGAATGCCTCAACCCCAAGAGCCATAGGGAGAGTGTGAGTCCTCACAGCTCACAGGGCAGAGGCCTGTGACAGAGAGACAAGTGGTGTCAGTCACCAGAGTGGACTTGGGGACACCATAAAATCCTAACTACATATTTGGTATGAATTGTTATCTAAATCCTCAGTCTTCATATCAGTAAAATAGGCTAATGATGTCACAGTAAGATGGTTGTGAAAGTCAATATGCTCACATTTGTAAAATGCCCGGCCTGGAGACTTGAGTGCTCCTGAGACTAGACTCCAAGGCAGGAACACACTGGTAACTCTGTCCCCTCCTGGGTCTACTCCAGTCCCTTGTTTGTGAGTTCTGGAGTTTATAAAACCTCAGGTCAGTGTTCATTGGAGAAAAACAAAAACAAAAACAAAAACAAAAAACCCCCACTGGTTTAGAAAAGGTGTGGCCTCCAGATGGAGGGCAGTGAGTAAAACATGGAGAAGGTGGTCACTGGGAAGGCAGCTCTGAGAAGACAGCTAATGTGGCCCCACCCCTGTGTGCAGCCTGGTACCTCTTCCCCTGCTCCACTTCCCCAGGCCAGCCTTTTACCCTCCCCAGAGGCCTTCCTCCAGCCCTGAATCAGGAACAGGGCAGGAGCTCAGCCTCTGGACAGGGAGTTCTGTGGGCAGACATGTGTGGTAGGTCACCTCTGGGCAAAGCTGACTAGCCTCATGCAGACCACAGATATGGGAGAAACCCCATGGGGAGCAGGAACTCTTTAACATAAAGGGGGAAGGAGACCTGGATGTGGGACACTGGGGATGGGTGAGGAGGGAGGGGGCACTGAAGGTCCCAGGCTTCAAGGTGGGAGTGGGTCTGTATTTGCAGTGTTATAGTATTTGTGTGAGACCACGTTCTCTGGGGCAAATGTGTACCCCTGACCACTGCTGTCTTTCAGGGCTGCCCTCTGCAGTTGCCACTGGGAGTGCAGTGGCTCCCTTGCACCAGGACTAATCTAAAGCATTCAAACGCTGACATTTGATTCATTCATTCTAACACATAGAATTTGCCAAGCCCTGTTTGATCCCAAGTCCTGTACTAAGGACACTAAACCATGAGCAAGACACAGCCTGTTCAGCCACAAGCCCCTGATAAGTGATTCAAGCACTCCTGAGTTATAAGGCCAGCATCCTTTTGAGTACTCAGTAGAGGATGTGACCCCTCATACTGAAAACCTTCCCTGCTTTTGTGTGCATGTACCTTCTGCTTCCAATTTCAAAGATCACAAAACCTATGGCAAGTTAAGAACCCTGCTCTGGATAGTGAGCTCCAAAGGACCAAGACCACTGCTTCTCTTTCCCATCCTCAAGGGCCCAGCATGAAGCTTTGAGTGAAGTGGAGGCTCTGTGCATGTTTCAGTAAGTTGACTGGTATCATGGCCTTTTATTCCAGGTGACGGAGATCTGGGTTCTACGGGAGGGGTAGGCTGTCCATGTAAGTAGGACAAGGAGTCAGACACTACTCATGGGGGATGAGCTTCAATGGGACCAGAGTGAGGAGGCCTTGGAGAGGTTCGAGTTCCTGGGGGATCAGGCACTGGCAAAGCAGTGAGCCCAAAGGGGAAATGATCATGCACAGGCTGACAGACCTGGCCAGGGATGGTGCCTGGAAGCCAGAGGGCCATGCCTTGGAGAAGCTGAATGGGCTCTGGATACCTCTGAACCTCCATCCCAGCCAAAGTCATTGGGCGAGAGCTGGTGACAAAGCACAGAGGTAAGAAGGGAGAGACAGGCCCAAAAAACAAAGAAGTGTTGCCTGCCTATGTGCACTGCAGGCCCCGTCCAGAAGCTCTTCTCTCCAAGTCCAGTGGCCTGGATTCTGGATCTTATGGCCCCACTCAGTGTAGCCTTTAGCAGAGCAGAATCTTGGAGCATGTTTGTTCTTCTATAAAATGGGCACATTTTACCTGGTGCAGCTCCCTCTGAAGAGTAGTAGGGAACATTAGGGATCTCTGGGAGATTTGGCTCCTCACAGGGGTTTATAGAGAAGACACTCTATTGAGTGTTCAGTGCCATGTCCCAGGGGCACAGAAACAGGCAGTGCAGAGAGACTTTGGGATGCATGGAAGTTTTGCCCTAGCTGCCAGGTATGGGCACAGCTGCCACCTACTCCTGGGGAATGCCCCAGAGGGCTGGTCCAGGTCACCTTTCTCCATGGAACCTGAAGAAGACTCACTTCAAATTACTCAGGAGAGGCACTGTAACTTTCCACCTTTCCTTGAGTCTAAGATAAACTTATTAAAAAACAGCTTATTACTTTTGAAATCAAGATGTACTTAGAATTGATGTATATACTTAAAGGGATTTCTTCTTCCCTCTTAAAAGCTTCATTAACTTAGTGACATCTTTGCTTTGAGGAAATAGAATACTTGTAAACCTCATATGTGATCAGGAAATATAGTGTGTGACATTCCCCAGGAGAACCCAATTCCAGTCCCCCACCACCATTACCTGGAGGGCTTATAATGGCCAGGTCAGGCCAGTCTGGCTCATTGAGAGTTCTTGAAGGAGCCTGGAGTGCACATTTTGAGAGTATCCTCAAAATGACAAACAAAGATAGCTGGATAACCCTCCCCAGGAAGAAGGAACAGATTCCTTCAAATTTTTTCAGAGGTTCCAGCCCCAGTCCCCAAAGCCGCCTATATCACATCTTACTAGAAGTGTATGTGATCAGCATGGTTGTGTCTGATGGGCAAAATAAGAGCCACATTGCTGAGTTGTGCTATATTCTTCTTCATGCAGGTGGAGTCACCACTCAGGGCACTTCAGAGAATAGGCACTTCTGGCAACGGAGTTTTCCCAGAGAGTTATTGACACAGACAGTGGCTGGGCCACCACATGCAAAGATTGCATTTCTCTGGGAACTGGTCCTATGCTTCTCCAGTGAGCCAGGTCATGGGACCTCCTCCAACTTGTCTGTCGCCCTCAACTTACAATTCCAAATCCCCTCAAATTGGCCCAGTGCCTCTCTCAGGACACACAGGTTCCCCTCTGGGCCAACTCCATGTGTTCTAACACAATAGGCAACACAATAAATAAAACACACCACCAGTGGACAATCAAGACAGACTGTGGGAATGGCCGAGCCTCCAGCAGAGGTGATGCGGCAACAGGCAGAGGCCTCATTTTGTAGATGAAAGAATTAAAACTCTTCGGGGGTGATGAGCACAGTGGTGGTGGGGAAGCAATGGAACAAGATCCAACTTCAAAACTTCCACTTTTCTTCATACTGGGCAGCCCTAGCAGTTTAGGCTTACCGGTGATACCCTTTCTGATGACATTCTGGGGCCTCCAGAGCCTCTGTCATGCATATGCTTCTGTGTAGGAGGAAGAAGATTACCCCTGTGCAGGGCATGATGTACTCCAGGCCCCAGCATGCAGCCTACAGAATGGCCTGGGCTGGGACCTGGGACTGCCCTGCCTGCAGATCCACTGTAAGCAATTCACTCATTTCCTCTAAGTGGGATGTGAGGTTCTCCAGGTTTGTGCACTGTGTAGGGCACTAATCAAAAGTCAGGAGTCCTGACTGCTATTGAAGTGCAGATGTATTTGCTTTTGGAGAAGGACAAGTACTGACTGTAGCTGGGATGGGACAGGTTCTCCAGGACCAAAGGTCAGCGCCTGCCTTTTCTTTGCCTGTGGCAGGGTGGGAGAGAGGCGCCATCTGGGAAAGACAAGGCAGAGAAGATGCAAATCAGGACATGTCCATAGATGGTGACAGACATTGTTTGCTGCCCACAAGCAGGTGAGACCTACCTGGTATGTGGCTCATTATTTCACTTGTTGGGAGAAGAGTCTGTGCAGGCTCCACACCCAGCTCTGGTTTGCATTAGTAGATTGTGTGGTGTTGTTTCTTGGGCAGCTGTGTCTTTTCAGAAAAAAGAAGGCCACACTCTTCCCCATGAGATAGACTGCTAAGATATGTGGGCAAGAATGTGCCCCAATGAGTGCCCGGGAGCAGTTCCTTTGGCTTGGGCAAACCTCTTTTGTTAGGCCTAAGGAGGAACAGGAGCTGCAGCCAGGATTTGGGTGGGCAGCTGCATGCTGTCTCTGGTCCAAGAGATTGGAGTGGGATAGGCTGTGGACCTCCAGTGTACCTGCGAAGCTGCAGGTGAGAGTCCAGCATCTTGTGGGTCACAAGAAGAAGCAGAGTGACATCACCAACATGGACACATGTCTACTATAATCCTCCTGACTGCTCTGTCATCAGCTCATCTGTGATCTAGAGCAAGTCACTGATCCTCACAGGGCCTCTGGGTACATAGCCAGCAAGAAATGTAAGAATATGAAGTGTGTGCCATTGTCCTGGGGATTCTATAATGTTCACGAGACATCATGAGTTAATGTCTATACACTCAGAGCTTGGGAGTCAGAAAGACCTCATCCAGATTTAAAATCCACCAGATAGTAACTTGTGCAAGTAGTTTGGGCAGGTTGGTCTTCTGAGCTTCATAAAGATGTCTGTAGAATAAAGATAATACCACCTGCATCATTTTAAGATTAAATAATGTATAAAAAGGTACTAGACATGTGGTGAGCATTTCATATTTAACTATTTTGTTATAGATGTTATTTTTGCAATAGGAGAGACAAATTCCTCCAACTGCACAATTTTCACTCAGAAGTGCTGCTGAGCAGCTGCTCTGTGCAGGCCCTGTCCGGGGAGCTGGAGTTCTAGAGGGACTGAGTCATGCTGTCCCCTCAGCAGTGCCTGTCTAGTGGAGGAGAGAGATCAGCCAATAGCTGCAGCAGCAGCAACAGCATCAATGGCCATAATGACAGCAATTCCTGTGCAGCCTGGGTTTGAACCAAAAAGTAGTCTGAATTAGGGTGCCCAGGAGAGAAAGCACCCAACCCTGCCTGGGGAGTAAGGGGAGAACCCTGGGGAACCAGGGAGACTGAGAAGTAAATAGGCCATTATGTAGGACTGTGGGAAGCACTGGTGTCAGGGGTGCCTACTGCCTACTGCCCACAGAACCTCAAAGAAGGCTACAGGCTAAAGTGGAACTTGAGGGAGACTCTGAAGAGTGAGTTGAGGGGAGCCTGATGAATCAGGAAAGGACAACATGCAAAAAGGTAAAAAAAAATCAGTAAAGGTATATGTTGCAAGCATGGGACTCTCAGGAGAAGCACAGGATATGTGCTGGGACATGGAAGAGATAGTTTTGGAAATGAGAGTAGGGCCTGTATGGGTTTTAGTCCAGACATTTTCTGAGGGTGGTAGAGAGTCAGAGTGGTGACATCAGATGTAGCTTGTATACAGCACAAATAATGATTGAGTGTGGGACTTGATCTCCTTCTTCTGTACAGTGTTTGTCAACTGATGCATCCTAAGATGGCATTAGCTCTTTGGGCAGCCACATTCCTTTGTGGATTAAAATCCCTGCCAAGTTAGGTTCAGAACCTGAACAGGGAAAACTTTTTAGAACTGAATAAAAGTACCAGGTCTGCTATAGGGTCTGGATGAGGTTTGAACCTAACTAACAGCAGGATGGCCTCATTCCACCTAGGACTAGCCTTATAAATAAAGTAAGAGGTGGCCATTTACATGGTACTCAATAAAATAGGCTTAGTAACTCTTGAAATATCTCCTCCTAGAGCCTCATTATTCTGATATCTGGTACTTTTATTACAGAATCCATTTCCTTGCCTTTCTCAGCTCTTAGTAACTGCCTAAATTCCTAGGCTTATGACCTGCTCCATCTTCAAAAGCATTACTTCCTCTCTGCTTTCAGCATCACACAGTCTCTTCCTCTGATCCTCCTTCATCCCCCTGAGAAGGCCCATGGTGATTACATTGGGCCCACCTGGATGATGCACGGTGAGCTCCCCATCACAACATCCTGAACATAATCATATCTGCAAAGTCCCTTTTGCTATAAAAGGTGACCTTCACAGGTCATGGATATTAGGACATAAGCACCATGGGAGTTATTATTCAGTCCACACAGAAGGTATTTTACAGATGTGATAAACTGTCTAATTCATGGTTTAGAAAGATCTGGCTGGTAACAAAATGGGAATAGTAAGGCTGGAGGACTGCAGAGTACTTTGGAAGTTGCGGCTAATTAGAGGGTACACCTGGATCAATGGCAGTGGGACAGAGAAGAGCACTCAGGAGGTATAACCCACAGGATTTGGAGCCAGTTAAGATGTGGGATGAATGAGAGAGGGCTCAAGGTTTCTGTGTTCATCAGTTGGCTTGATGATGGTATCCTTGATCAATAGGTAGCACAGAGGAGGCAGAGAGAGATTACTGTGCTTGTTTGGAATCTGACTTTGAGGTGTCTATGAGATAAGCAGTGAGTCCTGGTAGACAGGTCTGCAGGTCTGGAGAGGAAGGTGGTGACAGCTATTTGGTGTGCTGAGCACACAGGCATCACTTGAAACCACAGTAGACCAGATGACCCAGGGGCTATGTCTACAATTAGAAAGAACACAGAAACTGCCCTGGGGTGACAATGACTTCCACAGTTAAGGAGAAATAAGGGTGTGGGAGGAAGCCAGAGAAGCAGGCAGAGCACCAGCGGAGTACGTCCTGTGTTGGAGCAGAGAGTTAATGCATTTGCACTCAAACAGAGTCCTTTCTCCCCTGAAGAATGGCCACTTCTTATCAAGTAAAACCCTGCAGGAAAAGGGTAGAAATGGTTCTGAGTTTTTGCTTGTTGAACTTGGGGGCCAGGAGCTCTAGCTGGGAACTGGACTGTTTCTTGGACATTAGGTGCATGCAAACATAGAAAGAGTAAAGTGAGGTCCCCTCACTGGAATGAGTAATGGCTAATGGGAACCATTTTGCTCTCAGGCTTGCCCTGGCAACAACTGAAAAGCTCTATTATTTGCCTTTCTGGGCACATTCACTGAAGAGCCTCAAGGTTTTGGTGCAATGCAAAAGTCTCCTGCCTCTGAGAACAACAGTCATCCTCTTCAGTCATTCCCATACAGGGGCCTTGTATAGAAATACTTCTGCGGGAGAGATCCATGACCTTTGAGACTGTTTCTTCTATATGTGTTGCTACTTTTCCCTCATGCATCTTCCTCCCCTGTCTGGAGAAGAGAGAGGAGTTAAGAGGATGGAGCAGGTCAATGTTGGCAAAATGTGTAAGATCAAGGCTTAACAGGAGAGGTGAGACTTAACATGTCCCTTGAAAATAGGATAAGACTTTTGGTAGAACTGAATAGTCAGGAAGGGGTACATTTGAGAAGGTGGGATGAGCACATTAAGATAGAAAAGCAGAAAAGGGCATGAAATTTATAGGGGCAGGGCCCAGAGACTGGCTTAGCTGGAGGGAGTGCGTCATGGGCCTTGAGCTGCCAGGACACTGTCCTGGAGAGGCTCTCTGGCCTTGCTCCTTCCTCTAGAATAGAGCATTGCTTCATGTTTGAATGGTCCTTATTTTATTGTGTCCATTCCCATGTAATCCTCTCAGAATTGTGTGCATTGAGGTGAATGAATTAAACAAGCTCCCAAAGTCATGGCAGTCTTAGTCAGTTCCAAGATGGAAATTGAGGGAGGGGGAACTATTTGGTGCCTACTTACATGTCAGAATTCTAAATATAGGTGGTCATTTAATCGTCAGCTCTACTAGGACAAGTGGATTTTCAGAAGAAAGACCACAGTTCGTAAAGGGACCCAAGGGACCCAGCCAGACGGTTGGAGAGCTGGGTCATGAGTCACCTCTTTCAGCCCTCTAATGGCCTATAAGGAAATTATCTATACCTCAGCTTCCTGCTCTTGGACCTTTGAAATGACCACTAATGTACAGATGCTTTGAGAAGTCTGTAAAAGAAAAATCAATTTAATCTTATGGTATTTTCCAAAATTATTTGATTGTCAGTCTCATCACCTGTCTTCCAAATCCCATGGACCCTGCTTCAAGAGATGCTTCATGCCAACAATCTAGGAAACTCAGGTCCACTTCCCCAGATCCTGGGAAGACCCTTTTTGTTAATTAAAAATCAACTTGACTCTCTCCCTATGGTTCTCTCACCACTAGAGCAAGAAAAAGGGAAAGACCCTGTCTCCCTGCCTTTGATGTTTTCCTTCTGAAAATCCACAAAACAAATTGGGCATAGAAAATGGTAAAATGTGTTTTCACAGCATCTTGTGTCAGCTGTCACCTTAGGTGAGTATTTAACCTGGCAGAGAACAAAGTTCCCATCTGGAAAATGGAGCAAATGGTGCCTTGCAAGCCTACTCTACAATTTACATAAGAATAGGGAGTGGAAAAAACAGACACATAGACCAGTGGAACAGAGTAGAGAGCCCAGATAAGGACCCTCAACTCTATGGTCAAATAATCTTCAACAAAGCAGGAAAAAATATCCAGGGGAAAAAAGACAGTCTCTTCAATAATTGGTGCTGGGAAAATTGGACAGCTATGTATAGAAGAATGAAAATTGACCATTCTCATACACCATACACAAAGATAAACTCGAAATGGATAAAAGACCTCAACATGAGGCAGAAATCTATCAAAATCCTAGAGGAGAACATAGCAGTAATCTCTTCAACTTTGGCCACAGCAACTTCTTTCAAGGCACATCTCCAAAGGCAAAGAAAACAAAAGCGAAAATGAACTTTTGGGACTTCATCAAGATCAAAAGCTTCTGCCCAGCAAAAGAAACAGTCAACAAAACAAAGAGGCAACACACGGAATGGGAGAAGATATTTGCAAGTGACACTACAGACAAAGGGTTGATACCCAAGATCTATGAAGAGCTCCCCAAACTCAATATTCAAAAAACAGATAATTATGTCAAAAACTGGGCAGAAGACGTGAACAGACACTTCTCCAAAGAAGACATACAAATTGCTAACAGACACATGAAAAAATGTTCATCATCATTAGCCATCAGGAAGACTCAAATCAAAACCACATTGAGATACCACTTTACACCAGTTAGAAGGGCCAAAATTAACAAGACAGGAAACAAGTGGAGAGGATGTAGAGAAAGGGGAACCCTCTTACACTGTTGGTGGGAATGCAATTGGTGCAGCCACTTTGGAAAACAGTGTGGAGATTCCTTAAAAAATTGAAAATAGAGCAACCCTATAACCCTGCAATTGCACGACTGGGTATTTATCCCAAAGATACAGATGTAGTGAAAAGAAGGGCCATCAGTACCCCAATGTTCATAGCAGCAATGGCCACAGTCGCCAAACTGTGAAAAGAGCCAAGATACCCTTCAGCAGATGAAAAGGTAAAGAAGATATGGTCCATATATACAATGGAATATTATGCCTCCATCGGAAAGGATGAATACCCAAATTTTGCATGAACATGGATGGGACTAGAGGAGATTATGCTGAATGAAATAAGTCAAGCAGAGGGAGTCAATTATCATATGGTTTCACTTAGTTGCGGAGCATAAGGAGTAACACAGAGGACATTGGGAGATGAAGAGAAGTGAATTGGGGGAAATCGGAGGGGGAGATGAAACATGAGAGACTGTGGACTCTGAGAAACAAAGAGGGTTTTGGAGGGGACGGGTGTGTGGGGTTAGGTAAGCCTGATGGTCAGTATTAAGGAGGGTACATATTGCATGGAGCACTGGGTGTGATGCATAAACAACGAATCTTGGAACACTGAAAATTAAAATAAAATAAAATAAAATAAAACTTATGAAATAGAATAAAAAAAGAATAGGGATTGCATCTAGCAGGACGGGAAGTGCCATTTTTTCTCTGCAGAGAGTAGGCTTAGCTTTCTGAAAATGACTTCAAGCCTGTTTCAAGATGTTCACCTTATTGATAAGGGTTAATGTGTCTTCCTCTGCTGATTATCAAAACACAGAACTCAAGCTTCCTGGAGATGCTGGGGAGGAGGGGTATGCAGAGAGATGCCATGTCAGCCTTGCACCAGGCACATCCCAGTACGTAAGCCTTGTTTTCAAAGATTTATTTAGTCTAAAACCTGCCCTAGAAGAAACCATAGTTTTTGTACTAAAACCATAAGTATGTGATGGACAGCAGATGAAATTTTGAAATCAAGATTGTCTTGGGAAACTGGCCCTGTTGGCTTCTGTATGCACAGGCTGTTCAGTGCTACAGCAAAAACCCCTTCTGGTTCCCCCATCCAGGCTTCTTGTCAGCAGACATTACTCCAGAGCTCGGCTCCTCCTATTTCCCAGCTTTCTTCTTTGAACTGCTTTGAGCTGAATTATACCAGTTGTGTGTTCCTTCCCTGTGACCACTCGGTACAATTGCAAATCTTACTTCTGGCAAGTTCTTTTGTCTGATAGGTGCAAAGTTCTTAATAGGGTTTCTAATGGAGTCACTCAGAAAGGAGACTGTCTTTCTGCCAGCTCCTTATGAGAGGGAAGAATTTCCCTGTTGTTTGGGGATTATGGGTTACCAGAAGATACAAAGGAGTGGAGGAGAAAGAAAGGGCTGGGATATCAATGCCATATGTGTAAAATGGGAGCACCAGCACCTCACAGAGCTGTGGTACAGTTTGGTGGGATGGTTTCAGGACTTCATGGTAGCCCACCTTCGAAGAGCCTCTATTAGGCTGCCCATGGACACCTCCCAGCTTGCAGCTGGTCCATGTGCTCACCTGTGGCCACAGACGCACATGCTCAGTATTAGCTTGCAGAGCATGCTTTAAAGACTCCTAAGGCTGCGAATTTCTAAGTCAGATGACTAATACAGGGCTAACTGTGGGCACTAACTTTCTTTTGTTGATTTTCTTAATCTTCAGAGAAATGGGCACACAGAGGTTTGGAGCCAAACTGTCTGGGTTTAAATCCTGATTCACCACTTCCTAGCTGATGTGACCATGACCAGGTTACTTGATTTTTCTGTGCCCCATTTTCATCTTCTATAAAATGAGACTATAGTGCCTATCTCATCTGGCTGTCGTGAGACTCATGTAAGGTAAAGGTTCAATAAATATTATTGTCATTACTCCCATTTTATGAAAGAAGACAATAAGACTCAGAAATCAATCCTGGTTACTCTTTACTTAGCTACTAGTGGCAGAACTAACTAGGACATATATCTGATACAGTTATAATCCTCTCTATGTCAGCTGTTGTTCATGGTCAGAAATGAATCCAAAATGGTAGATCAGAAACCACATAGAGCAACACTGGGCAATGTGCATTTGTGATGGCAGGTGGCAAGAGTGCTCCTGGGGGTGGAATTTGGCTTAGGGATACATAGCATTGGATTTCCAGGAGAAACCCCCAGGTTCTGTGAATAACCTGATTTGATCAAGGTTCCTTGCCAGTGAAAAGGACTGTTTTGGATTCCTTACTGCCCCCTGGTGGTAACAGATTGCATGAGGCTCTTTCCCTGAGAGATGAAAGCAGGAGGCTATTCTGAAATTGGCTCACCGGATTAAAGAAGAATTTTGAACTTTTTGTTTCTCCGTTTTAGCTTTTTTGGCACCTCTGACCCAACAGCATAAAATAGTTATGGGTTTTGTTCCATTATTAATTAATGAATAGCTTACTAACTGCTTGACTCTAGTAAGTTACCAGCCTCTTAGTGATCTTCCATCCATAAAGTCAGCATCTCAGTCCCACTCAGAAATCCACGGTCTATTCCAACTGGCTTATTCTTATTTTCAGCAGTCAAACCACGAGGTGGCAATACAAGCGTTTCTCCTTCTGTGTTATCCCCAGGTGATAGGAGAGTAGGTCAGAGGAATTGTGGCATGTGCAGGTTGGCTCAGAGCAGAGCTCTAAAAGTTAGTCTTCTGTCTCCAGTTCATATTTCCAACATGGCCAGGCTCAACACTCAGACCTGATTCATCATCACAATTTGCCTGTATATGTGCCCTCTCTTTTCTTATATGGCAAATGGAGAAAAATTTGCTCAAATTTCCTTAAAGGGCACCCTGAGGATTCAAATTAGCTAGTGTAAGAATAAGATTTATTCTTATAATTAACTTAAATTTGGGGAGGGAGTTATTATAAATTTACATACAAGTTATAAGAAGTAATAAAGGGAGCCCATTTTCCCTAAATGATAGCATCTCGTAAAACTGTAGCACAATATCACAACCAAGATGTTGACATTTGTACCATCAAGACACACAACACTTCCATCACCCCAAGGCTCTCTCATGTTCCTTCTTTATAGCTACACCCATGCCTCCATCTTTAACCACTAACAACCACTAATCTGTTCTCCATCTTTATAATTTTATCACTTCAAGAGTATTATAATGCTCACTTGAACAGCACATATACTAAAATTGGAATGATACAGAGAAGATTAGCATGCCTAAAAAAGACACACATTCCTGAAGTATTCCATATTTTTAAAAGAAGAATGTTATATATGTTGCCATTTACAATGACATAGGTAGAGCTAGAGAGTATTATGCTAAGTGAACAGAAAGACAATACCATATATGAGAAATCTAAGAAACAAAATGAACAAAAGGAAAAAGAGAAAGGCAAACCAAGAAACAGGATCTTAACTATAGAGAACGCACTGATGGTTACCAGAGGGGACATGGTGGTGATGGGTGAAATAGGCAACTTGTTATGATGAGCACTGGGTGTTGTATGAAAGTATTCAGTCACTATCTTATACACCTGAAAATAATATTACACTGTATGTTAACTAACTGGTATTTATATAAAAACTTTAAAAAATAAAGCAAGAATATTATATAAATGGATTCATACAGTATGTAATACTTTAGGTTTAGATTTTTTTCACTTAGCATAATTCTCTGCATATGCATCCAAGCTATGTGTATATCCATGGCTGGTATTTTGTTGCATGGATGTACCAGTTTGTCTAACTATTCACGTGCTGAAGGACATCCAGGTCATTTCCAGTTTTTTCTTTTTTTTAATTAACATAAAATATATTATTTGCCCCAGGGGTACAGGTCTTTGAATCATCAAGCTTACACATTTCACAACGCTCACCATAGCACATACCCTCCCCAGTGTCTGTAATCCAGCCACCCTATCCCTCCCGCCCCAACTCCCAGCAACCTTCAGTTTCTTTCCTGAGATTAAGAGTCTCTTATGGTTTGTCTCCCTCCCAATCCCATCTTATTTCAATTTTTTCCTTCCCTACCCCCCACGACCTCCTGCCTCTGAAATTCCTCATATCAGAGAGATCATATGATAATTGCCTTTCTCTGACTGACTTATTTCGCTTAGCATAATACCCTCTAGTTTCATCCACGTCATTGCAAATGGCAAGATTTTGTTTCTTTTGATGGCTGCATAGTATTCCATTGTGTATATGGGTGTGTGTGTGGGGTGTGTGTGTGTGTGTTTGGTATATATATAGATGATATAGATATAGATATAGATATAGATATATGTAAAACATCTTCTTTATCCATTTATCTGTTGATGGACATCTAGGTTCTTTCCATAGTTTGGCTATTGTGGACATTCCTGCTATAAACATTTGGGTGCATGTGTCCCTTTGGATCACTACATTTGTGTCTTTAGGGTAAATACCCATTAGTGTGATTGCTGGGTCATAGGATAGCTCTGTTTCAACTTTTTTTTTAAAGAATTTATTTATTTATTTGACAGAGAGAGATCACAAGTAAGGAGAGAGGCAGGCAGAGAGAGAGAGAGAGAGGAGGAAGCAGGCTCCCTGCTGAGCAGAGAGCCCGATGAGGGACTCGATCCGAGGACCCTGAAATCATGACCTGAGCCGAAGGCAGAGGCTTAACCCACTGTGCCACCCAGGTGCCCCTGTTTTCAACTTTTTGAGGAACCTACATATTGTTTTCCAGAGTGGTTGTACCAGCTTGCAATCCCACCAACAATGTAGGAGGGTTCCCCTTTCTTTGCATCCTTGCCAACACCTGTCATTTCCTGACTCATTAATTTTAGCCATTCTGACTGGTGTGAGGTGATATCTCACTGTGGTTTTGATTTGTATTTTCTTGAGGCTGAGTAATGTGGAGCACTTTTTCATGTGTCTGTTGGCCATGTGTATGTCTTCTTTGGAGAAATGTCTGTTCATGTCTTCTGCCATTTCTTGATTGGATTATTTGTTCTTTGGGTGTTGAGTTTGATAAGTTCCTTATAGATTTTGGATACTAGCCTTCTATCTGATATGTCATATGCGAATATCTTCTCCCATTCTGGTGGTTGTCTTTTGGTTTGTTGACTGTTTCCTTTGTTGTGCAAAAGCTTTTGATCTTGATGAAGTTCCAGTAGTTCATTTTTGCCCAGCTTTCTTTTGATGTCCATTTGCATGGTAAATTGTTTTCCTCAATTTAAATCTGGAAGTGTCTTTAGGTCTAAAATGAGTTTCTTGTATTGCAGGTTTTTACAACAGTATTTATAAGGAGTATTGGTCTGTAGTTTTCTTGTATTGTCTGTCTAATTTGGCTGTCATTGTACTCCTAGATTCATAAAAAGAGTTAGGATGTGTTTCCTCCTCTTCAATATTTTGAAAGGTTTGAAAAGGATATGTGTTCATTTTTCTTCATATGTTTAGTACTATTAACCAGTAAAGCCATTTCATCTAATTCACCAGTAAAGCTTTTTGATGTAGTGGAAGGTTTTGACTACTAATTTAATCTCTTTACTAGTTATACTTTTATTCAGATTTTTTATCTTTTCATGATTCACTTTTGGTGCACTGTGTGTTTCTAAGAATTTGTCTACTTCATTCAAGTTAACCAATATGTTGGCATAAAAATGCTCATCAAAATCTTTCTATTTCTGTACCTCAGTAGTATTGTTTTGTTTTTATTTCTGATTTTAGTATTATGAATCTTCTTCTCTCTGTCAATTTTGGGTTTAATTTGCTTTTCTTTGTCTTAAGGTATGAACCTAGGTTCTTGATTTAAGATCTTCTTTTTTCATCTGTGCTTTTATAGCTGTAAATTCCTTTCCTACCATTGCTATTGCTATATCTCATCGATTATAGTATTTTGTATTTTTGTTTTCATTTGTCTCAATGTACAGATATTCCTCAACTTACAGTGGGGTTATATCCCAATATACCTATCATAAGTTGAAAGTATCATAATTCAAATGGGAGAAGATATTTGCAAATGACATATTCAATAAAGGGTTAGTATCCAAACTATATAATGGGAGAAGATATTTGCAAATGACATATTCAATAAAGGGTTAGTATCCAAACTATATAAAGAACTTATAAAATTCAACACCCCAAAAACAAATAATCCAACTAAGAAATGGGCAGAAGACCTGAACAGACATTTTTCCAAAGAAGACATACAGACTGTCAAATTTGCTGGCCAAAACATGTGTAAACAGACACATGAAAAATACTCAATATACTCACCAGGGAAATACAAATCAGAACTACAATGAGATATCACCTCATATCTGTCCAAATGGCTAAAATCAACAACACAAGAAACCACAGGTGTTGGCCAGGATGTGGTGAAAGGAGAATCTTCTTGAACTATTGATAGAACTACAAAATGGTGCAGCTACTTTGAAAAACAGTATGGAGGTTCCTCAAAAAGTCAAAAATAGAATAACCTTATGATCTAAAAAAATCACACTATTGAGTGTTTATCCAAAGAATACAGGAACACTAATTCAAAAGGATATATGCACCCTTATGTTTATGCAGCATTGTTTACAATAGCCAAGATATAGAAGCAGCCAAAGTGTCCATTGATTGATGAATGGATAAAGATGATGTGAGATATATACATATACATGTATACATATATACACACACACTCCTGCATATAAGATGCATGCATGTGCACACACACACACACACACACACACACACGCTGGAATAGTCAGCCATAAAAAAGAATGAAATCTTGCCATTTGCAGCATGGATGGAGCTAGAGAGTATAATGCTAATCAAAGTAAGTCAGTCAGAGTAAGACAAATATGATATGATTTCACTCAAATGTAGAATTAAAGAAATGAAACAAACAGGCTAAAGGAACAAAATAAGAGAGACAGGCAAATCAAGAATCAGACCCTTAATTATAGAGAACAAACTGATGGTTATCAGAGGGGAGGGGGTGGGGAATGGGTTACATAGGTGGTGGAGAGTAAGGAGTGCACTTGTCATGATGAACACAGGGTAATGTATGGAAGTGTTGAATTGTACACCAGAAACTAATATAAAAATACATGTTAACTAACTGGAATTAAAATAAAAACATTTTAAAAGTAAAAGAAAGTATCATAATTCAAATGGGCATTTAATACACCTAACATACTGAACATCATAGCTTAGCCTAGCCTACCTTAAACATGCTTAGAACACTTACATTAATGTACATTTAGGCAAAAATCATCTAACACAAAGCCTTTTTTATAATAAAGTGTCAAATATTTCATGTAATTTATTTATTACTTTACTGAAAATGAAAACCAGAGTGGCTCTATAGGTACAGAATGTTTGTAATTGTATTGGCTGTTTACCCTCATGATCACATGGCTGGCTGGGAACCATGGCTGGCTGCCACTGCCCAGCATCACAGAAGTATTAATAATATCTCATATCACTAGCTCAAGAAAAGATAAAAATTCAAACTTCAAAGTATGGTATCTACTGAATGCATATCACTTTTGCATCATCATACATTTGAAAAACCATAAGTTGAACAACCATAAGTGGGGACTGTCTGTATTTTCTAATTTCCCTTTTGATTTATTCTTTGACCCACTGATTGCTTAAGAATGTGTTACTTAGGGATGCCTGGATGGCTCAGTCGGTCAAGTGTCTGCCTTCCACTCAGGTCGTGATCTCAGGGTCCTGGGATCAAGCCCCACATGGGGCTTCCAGTCAGCAGGGAGTCTGCTTCTCCCTCTCTCCACTCATGCTCTCTCTCTTAAATAAATAAAATCTAAAAAAAAAAAAAAAAAGAATGTGTTGTTTAATTTCCCTATATTTGTGAATCTAGTTTTCCTGTTACTGATTTTTACATGCTGTGATAGATAAAAAAAATATTTTTTGTGATTGCAATCTTTTAAAACTTACTGACTCATTTTGTGTCCAATGTATGGTCCATTTTGGAGAGTGTTCTATATGCACTTGAGAAAATGTGTATTCTGCTGTTCTTGGGCATTCAGTATATTTCTGTAACCTCAGAACTTTAGTTCATGGTTCTATTCAAGTCCTCTGTTTCCTTATTGATCCTCCATTAGTTTTCCTGTCATATGAAAAGTGATGTTTTGAAGGCTTAATTATTATTGAAATGTTTATTTCTCCCTTCAGTTCTATAATGTTTGCTTCATATATTTTGGGCTCCAATGTTTGGTGCATATATGTTAAAATTGTTATATTTTCTTCATGCATTGATCCTTTTATCAATCTGTAATGTCTTTGTAACAGTTTTTATTTAAAGTCTATTTTATCCAAATTAGAAGACACACCTTAGCTCTCTTTTGGTTAGTATTTGCGTGGAATATATTTTTCTATCCTTTTACTTTCACCCTATCTATGGCTTTCAATCTAAAATGAGTCTCTTCTAACAGACATCATAGAGTTGGATCATGCAGTTGTTGGGGTTTTTAACCAATTTTCTCATTCAGTGCATTTGATTGGAAAGGCTAAGCCATTACTTCTGAATTCCAGACAGGGAGAGACTTACTTTTGTCATTTTTCTGTGTTTTACAACTTTGTTTTCATTTCCTTCATTGCTATCTCTTTTTGTGTGTTTAATTGCCTTTTTTTTTTTTTAATAGCGACATGTTTTGATTCCCTTCTCATTTCCATTTGTAGCCGGTCTATGGATATTTTCTGTATGGTTAAATGGAGATTACATATATTACCCTATAGTTATAATTATCTAATTTGAACTGACGCCAATAATGCTTCTTCCACCCTCTTTATGTTTTGGTGTCACAAAGTACATAATTTATACATTGTGTGTCCAGTAGTATAGATTTTAACTATTTTTATGCTTTTGTCTTTCAAACCTGTAGAAAATTAAAATTCAAGTTACAAACTAGGATTACAATAACACTGCCTGTTACATTTATTCATATGTTTATATTTACTGGAGATTTTTGTATCTTCATATGGCTTTGAGTTAATGTATAGTGTCCTCTTTTTTTAACCTGAAGTACTCTGTTTATCATTTCTGTAGGGTAGATCTAGCAGTATTGAAGTCCATAAATTTTTTTATATAGGTACACCTAATTTATCCCACATTTGTGAAGGTCAGTTTTGCCATATATAAAATTATATATTTACAGTATTTTTCTATCAACACTTTAAATATGTCATTTCACTGGTCCAAGGTCTCTGATTATAAATGGCTGATAATATTAAGAGTCTCTGGTACATGATAAATCACTTCTTCCTTGCTGGTTTCAAGGTTTTTTGTATTTGACTTTCAACAATTTGATTATACTTTGTCTTGGTGGGTTTAAACTACTCGGAGTTTATTGAGTTTTTAAGGTTTATAAATTCAGAAACTTCAGTAAATTTGGAGTCTTGGCCATTATTTTTTCAGATAATCCTTCTGCCCCTTTCTCTCTGTATTCTCCTCCTGGGACTCCCAAAATGTGTGTGTTGATCCACAGTGATGGTTTTTTGTTTTGTTTTTTAAAATTCTTGTTTTTGCTCTTAATACTTGATAACTTCAAATGTTGTCTTTATGTTCACTGATTCTTCTGTCTGCTTAACTGCGCAGGTCAACTTCCCTTGTGAATTTTTTATTTCAGTTACTTTATTTTTTTAGCTACATAATTTTGCTTAGATCATTTTGCAATTTCTATTTCTTTATTGATATTCTTATTTTGTTTATATATTGCTTTCCTGATTTCCTTTATTTCTTTATCTGTGGTTTCCCTTATCTCAGAGCATATTTAAGCCTTTTGTTTTAGAGAACTTGTTTAGTAAAATTGATGCCTGGTCTTTCTCAGGGATAGTTTCTTTTTATTTATTTTGTTCCTTTGAGAGAACCAGTTTTTACATATGCCATATGATTTTGGGAAGAAATTGGGCATTTGGTTATTATAATGCAGTAATTCTGGAAATCAGATTTCTGCCTCTTCTCATGGTTTGCTTTTTTTTTCCTTTTGAGACTTTTCCAAACTACTTTTGAAAGTCATGTGTGCTTATGAAATCTCTGTTCTTTTAACTCATGTTCATTTAATGTTTTTTTTTAATTTTTAAAATTTTAATTCCAGTATAGTTAACACACAGTGTTAGTTTCAGGAGTACTATATAGTGGTTCAGAAATTCCATATATCACCCAGTGCTCATCATGAGAAGTGCACTCCTTAATCGCCATTACCTTCATTTAATGTTTTAACAGAAATATCCTTAAATGCCAAAAGCAAAAATAGGCATACAAACAAAACCATCAAAAATGAAAACAAACAGAAAACAACCACCTCTCATAGTCTTTGAAGACTGGCTCTGTGCTAGTGTGGTCCTTCACTAATTAGTTAAACTTGCTCCAAGACTGAGATTATCTCAAGGTAAAATTTAAGGTCTTCTCAGGTCTTTTCTGTGTACATGACTGGGCATACATGGCTTTCTAAGTTCCCCTGCATCTGCAGTTTCTTTTAAATTTCCTCATTTCCCGGGCGCCTGAGTGGCTCAGTGGGTTAAGCTGCTGCCTTCGGCTCAGGTCATGATCTCAGGGTCCTGGGATCGAGTCCCGCATCGGGCTCTCTGCTCAGCAAGGAGCCTGCTTCCCTCTCTCTCTCTCTCTCTCTCTCTCTGCCTGCCTCTCCATCTACTTGTGATCTCTCTGTCAAATAAATAAATAAAATCTTTAAAAACAAAAACAAAATAAATAAATAAATAAATAAATTTCCTCATTTCCCTAAACACATAACCCCAGCTTTTCTCTTAGCCTTTAGATGGTCTACTATATATCTCCACCCAGAATCTCTTACCCCAGGCAACTTTGAATTTGGATTCCACTTGTAGCATTGAAGATCAGTGACTGCCACTTTTCCTGCTTGCATGCAGAACAGAAATAGGTAAATCGATCATTCAGGTACTCCATAGACAGGTTAGAACAGACAATAATTTGCAGATAAGATCTGCTCTTTAAGTGAAGGAACTGAGAACTGGGCTTACACTGCTCAAGATCAAGAATGCCACTATACTATGTTATGAGTGGGGCAGGGGTCAGCAAAAATACCACAAAACTTGCCTACAGTTTTAAAGATGGGTTCTCCTTGATTGCTTGATTTACTTGAATACTGTAAACTCTTGGTTGTTTCTTAGAGCTTCTAAAAAAATGGTTCAGGCAGCTTCTGGCTGATTTATTAAAATACAGTTTTTTGGAAGGGAAGAAAAATCTTAGAGCTTTCTAGTTTGCTATTATGCTGACTGATCTCACTCACCTGGAATATGACTTGAAAATTATAAAAATGCTCTGATTTTCATTATCCCTAGTTCCTGGTTTATGCTCTTTCTTTCATGAGTTCTTTTTCCCTTCTTCATCTTATGTAAGTGTCTATTAAGACTCCTTTATTAGCCCTCTTCTCATTCTACACACAAAATCTAGATTGTCTCATTCATATGGCCTTATCTACATATTGATGACTCCCAAATCTGTCTCCAACATAGATCTCACTCTTTTACCTCTGTCTGCCTCCTGGACACTCTGCTAACATAATCCAGACAGATTGGTCTCAATCTCATTTCTATCCCTCCAACTTCAAAATCTACTTCTAGGCAGCTTTCTTCCCTCCACTCCTGCTCTTCTCCCAGGACATTATTTGGGCAGACCTGGGGACAGGGAGGCTCTGGAACTAAAAGGAGGTATTGGGCTTTTTGGTGGTGAGGTGTGGCTTCACCACACTTCACAAGTCACAAGTGACCTGGCAGGGCACTTGATCTTGGAGTTATGGAATTGCTTGACTGCTGGTTGGCAGCATTTGCTGACTGTACTCTCCTCCACCTTCATGATCTGGATCTAGTGGGCCTGGGCAGGTATCAGGCTGGGTAGCCTTCTAACTCATTGCGTCTCCAGTATTTCCTTGCTCTAATTGCATCTCCATATGAAAGCCAGAGGTTCTTCCCTTGTTTTCTTTAGGATCAGTCTGAATGCCTTAAGCATGGCAATCAAGGGCCTTTAGCTCTGATTCAGTTCTCTCTTAGCACTCTACCTCTTCCCTGTAATTCTCATCATTAAACTTTCCCAAATTACATATTCTTCCAGCTTTTCTCATTATACATAACCTGTCTGGAATGTCTGCTTCCTCTGGATGAGAGCCTTGCCTTAGGAGTTAGTTCAGCTGTTCATATTGAGAAGCCCTATTTGATACATTCTTATCCTACTGGGGATTATCTTTATTACATATTACACTGTATCATCTTTGCTTATTTACTTGGCTGTCTTACTACTCTGCATTCTTCTTGAGAGCACATAATCTTATTGATGGGAGGAGTCCCCTCATTTGACACACTCTGACAAAAAATGGGAGCATTAAAGCCTACTGAATAAGTGAAGGATTCATGTACTACCTGACAATTAAGATACCAACTTTATAGAATATTTACTGTGTGGCTTGGTGCTCTGCATTTAGTATCTTTTTTAAAGTGGTAAGTATTACTGCCCCCCCTTTATAAATATGGAAACTAATCTAAGAGAGTTAAAGCAACTTGCCTGAAGTCTGTTGTCCAGCCAGCCAACAAGCGATGAAGGAGAGAGTTGGACCCAGCTCCAAATGATCCCAAAGCCTGTGTCCTTTCAAGGTCATCATACTTTTTACCAAAGTGAAAGTTCAGTGATTCTTATGTATATATGCATTTTATTTCTCATTTTTAGATATGTATGAATATATCACTCATGTGTTTTAGATCACAGAATTATGTATTTGGTAGAATAAAATAAATCAGAATATAAGTATGGTGACTCCTAATTTGAGGGTTTTTAGTGCCAAAGTAGGATTTTATGGACACACTCATTGGTGGAGATAGAGTGCAAAACACATGTCAGCTCCAACTTGCACTGAATTTGTGCCCTCAGGCTTCCAGGGGAGTGTGTAGGAGTATAATTCTCACAAGAAGAGGAGAGATGGGGAGTTTTTTGGATGGAACCCAACTTGAATGGGTACTTAGTTCAGAAAACCATGCATTAGAAAATGGAAGTGAGATGAGCTTCCCCAGGGCTTCAGGGTTCTCTACAGTTTAGATACCCGTTAGGCACTGACTTACCAAATCATACCATCTTCTCAGAGGGGCCCTCCCTGAATACCTTGCATAAAATAGTAGCCAGCTTCACCCACCCTCCCACCCCAGCCACCCACCTAAACTTTACTCTTCTATAATTTCTCCATAGCCCTTACCCAAAACATATTTGCTTATTGTCTCTCTCTCCCATTAGGATGTCAGTTCTGTGGGGCTAGGAGTTTTTATTGTTTTGTCACCCCTGTGTCCCCAGTTCCTGAAACAGTGCCAGGCACCAAATTTTTGTGGAAAACCACTGTGGTGTTTGTTGTCTTGTGTGAGTATCAACCCCAAGCCTGGTGCTGTGAGGGCTTCAGGGGGAGAAGATGATGTTCCTACTCTCAGGAAATTGACTGAAGAATGGAATTGTTCAGAAACTCAGATCTAATTTTTACCCTTATAAGATAGTATGGGGGCTGGTATAGGTTTCCTTTTATGAGTGAGATTGTAAATATTTTTAGGCCTTGGGGGCAAAATAAGGTCTTTGTCACATGTTCTTCATTTTTTAAAACCCTTTACAAGTATAAAAGCCATTCTTAGCTTGTAAGCTGTGTAAAAACAGATCTTGTGCTAGATTTGGCACACAGGCCATAGTTTGCTGACCCTTGAGATAATAAATTAACCTATTACTCTCTCATGGATCCTGGAAGAAGACATGATACTTCTGGCTCAGAGTCAAAGGACTTCATTACTCATAGCATAGCAAATTGGAATAGCATCATGTCTGTGGGACTTCTTGCCCCCTAAATCCTATGGAGTCAATACTGAGATGCCAAGTGGGTACTTCGTAAGCAGTGAAGTTGTGTCACAACTGAGGATCGCTGAGTGTGGGTAGTCACTCCTTTTTTTTTTTTTTAATTCCTTTTCAGTGTAACAGAATTCATTGTTTCTGTACCACACCCAGTGCTCCATGCAATACGTGCCCTCACACCCCCCACCCCTTCAAACCCCTCAGATTGTTTTTCAGAGTCCATAGTCTCTCATGGTTCATCTCCCCCTCCAATTTCTCTCAACTCCCTTCTCCTCTCCCTCTCCCCATGTCCTCCATGTTACCTATTATGCTCCACAAATAACTGAAACTATATGATAATTGACTCTCTCTGCTTGACTTATTTCACTCAGCATAATCTCTTCCAGTCCCGTCCATGTTGATACAAAATTGGGTATTCATCCTTTCTGTTGGAGGCATAATACTCCATGGTGTATATGGACCACATCTTCCTTTTTTTTTTAAATTTTTTATTTCTTTTCAGCATAACAGTATTCATTGTTTTTGCACCACACCCAAAGCTCCATGAAATATGTGCCCTCCATAATACCCACCACCTGGTTCCCCCAACCTCCCACCCCCTGCCCCTTCAAAACCCTCAGGTTGTTTTTCAGAGTCCATAGTCTCTCATGGTTCACCTCCCCTTCCAATTTCCCTCAACTCCCTTCTCCTCTCCATCTCATGTCCTCCATATTATTTGTTATGCTCCACAAATAAGTGAAACCATATGATAATTGGCTCTCTCTGCTTCACTTATTTCACTCAGCATAATCTCTTCCAGTCCCGTCCATGTTGCTACAAAAGTTGGGCATTCATCCTTTCTGATGGAGGCGTAAGACTCCGTAGTGTATATGGACCACATCTTCCTTATCCATTTGTCCGTTGAAGGGCATCTTGGTTCTTTCCACAGTTTGGCGACCGTGGCCATTGCTGCTATAAACATTGGGGCACAGATGGCCCTTCTTTTCACTACATCTGTATCTTTGGGGTAAGTACCCAGTAGTGCAATTGCAGGGTCATAGGGAAGCTCTATTTTTAATTTCTTGAGGAATCTCCACACTGTTCTCCAAAGTGGCTGCACCAACTAGCATTCCCACCAAGAGTGTAAGAGGGTTCCCCTTTCTCCACATCTCCTCCAACACATGTTGTTTCCTGTCTTGCTAATTTTGGGCATTCTGACTGGTGTAAGGTGGTATCTCAATGTGGTTTTAATTTGAATCTCCCTGATAGCTAGTGATGACGAACATTTTCTCATATGCCTGATAGCCATTTGTATGTCTTCATTGGAGAAGTGTCTGTTCATGTCTTCTGCCCACTTTTTGACATGATTATCTGTTTTGTGTGTGTTGAGTTTGAGAAGTTCTTTATAGATCCTGGATATCAGCCTCTTGTCTGTACTGTCATTTGCAAATATCTTCTCCCATTCCGTGGGTTGCCTCTTGGTTTTGTTGACTGTTTCCTTTGCTGTGCAGAAGCTTTTGATCTTGATGAAGTCCCAAAAGTTCATTTTCACTTTTGTTTCCTTTGCCTTTGGAGACATATCTTGAAAGAAGTTGCTGTGGCTGATATCAAAGAGGTTACTGCCTATGTTCTCCTCTAGGATTCTCATGAATTCCGGTCTCACGTTGAGGTCTTTTATCCATTTCGAGTTTATCTTTGTGTATGGTGTAAGAGAATGGTCGAGTTTCATTCTTCTACATATAGCTGTCCAGTTTTCCCAGCACGATTTATTGAAGAGACTGTCTTTTTTCCACTATATATTTTTTTCCTGCTTTCTCGAAGATTATTTGACCATAGAGTTGAGGATCCATATCTGGGCCCTCTACTCTGTTCCACTGGTCTATGTGTCTGTTTTTATGCCAGTACCATGCTGTCTTGGTGATCACAGTGTTGTAGTAAAGCTTGAAATCGGGCAACGTGATGCCCCCAGTTTTGTTTTTCGTTTTCAACATTTCCTTAGCAATTTGGGGTCTCTTCCGATTCCATACAAATTTTAAGATTATTTGCTCCAGCTATTTGAAAAATACCAGTGGAATTTTGATTGGAATGGCATTAAAAGTATAGATTGCTCTAGGCAGTATAGACATTTTAACAATGTTTATTATTCCAATCCAAGAGCATGCAATGGTCTTCCATTTTTTTGTGTCTTCTTCGATTTCTTTCATGAGTGTTCTCTAGTTCCTCAAGTACAGATCCTTTACCTCTTTGGTCAGGTTTATTCACAGGTATCTTATGGTTCTTGGTGCTATAGTAAATGGAATCAATTCTCTAATTTCCCTTTCTGTGTTTTCATTGTTATTGCATAAGAAAGCAATGATTTCTATACATTAACTTTGTATCCTGCCACATTACTGAATTGCTGTACAAGTCTAGTAGTTTGGGGGTGGAGTCTTTTGGGTTTTTATATACATATAAAGTATCATGTCATCTGCGAAGAGAGTTTGACTTCTTCATTGCCAATTTGGATACCTTTTATTTCTCTTTGTAGTCTGATTGCTGTTGCTAGGACTTCTAATACTATGTTGAACAAGAGTGGTGAGAGTGGGCATCCTTGTAGTGTTCCTGATCTCAACAGGAAGGCCGTCAGCTTTTCCCCATTGAGGATGATATTTGCTGTGGGTTTTTCATAGATAGATTTTATGAAGTTGAGGAATGTTCCCTGTATCCCTGTACTTTGAATTGTTTTAATCAGGAACGGATGCTATATCTTGTCAAATGCTTTTTCTGCATCAATTGAGAGGACCATGTAGTTCTTCTCTCTTATCACACTGATTGATTTGCGAATGTTGAACCATCCTTGTAGCCCTGGGATGAATCCCACCTGGTCATGGTGGATAATCTTTTTTTTGTTTTTAAAGATTTTGTTTATTTATTTGACATAGATCACAATTAGGCAGAGAAGCAGGCAGAGAGAGAGAGAGGAGGAAGCAGGCTTCCCGCTGAGCAGAGAGTCTGATGCAATGCTCAATCCCAGGACCCTGGGATCATGACCTGAGCCGAAAGCAGAGGCTTTAACCCACTGAGCCACCCAGGTGCCCCAAGGTGGCTAATCTTTTTAATGTGCTGTTGGATCCTATTTGCTAGGATCATGTTGAGAATCTTAGCATCCATATTCATCAGTGATATTGGCCTGAAATTCTTTTCGGTGGGGTCTTTGCCTGGTTTGGGGATCAGAGTAATGCTGGCTTCATAAAAAGAGTCTAGAATTTTTCTTTTTGCTTCAATTTTTTGAAACAGCTTCAGGAGGTGTCGTTTCTTCTTTGAAAGTTTGGTAGAATTCCCCAGGGAATCCATCAGGTCCTGGGCTCTTGTTTTTTGGGAGGTTTTTGATCACTGCTTCAATCTTGTTACTAGGTATTGGTCTATTCAGGTTGTCAATTTCTTCCTGGTTCAATTTTGGAAGTTTATAGTTTTCCAGGAATGCATCCATTTCATCTAGGTTGCTTAGCTTATTGGCATATAACTATTGATAATAATTTCTGATGATTGTTTCTATTTCCTTTGTGTTAGTTGTGATCTCTCCCTTTTCATTCATGATTTTATTAATTTGGGCCTTCTCTCTTTTCTTTTGGATTAGTTTGGCCAATGGTTTATCAATCTTATTGATTCCTTCAAAAAACCAGCTTCTAGTTTCATTGATGCGTTCTACTGTATCTCTAGTTTCTATCTCATTGATCTCTGCTCTAATCTTGATTATTTCCATTCTTGTGTGTGGAGTTGGTAGTCACTTGTCTTATGCCAAGCCTGTTCTTTGTGCTGGAAGGAGACATTATTCCATCTCAAAAGGTTGCTTGCTGCAACTACAACCCTGAAAAATAAGACAGATTATTCTAGGATTATCCAGTAAATATGTGCAAAGATTTCTTAGGACCTATTGTGGGTTTATTGTGGCCCGGGGGCCTGCTCCTTTAAGTCTTAATTGAATTAAAGAGAAATGCCAGGAAATATACATGGGACTAGAACTAATGATACAATGAGAATTAAAACATGATCCCCATCCTCAAGGAGCTCTCAGGCTGTTAACAACTATAATGTATTAAGTGTTTGCAGCAGAAGCATAAACACTGATCTGGCAGTGAGTGCGTGGTAACCTTTTGGGCATCTTGGGAACACATAAGAGAAAAAGTGGTTTTTGAGTTGGACATTAAAAGATGCCCAGATGAGGCAGCATAGTAGTGGAAGGAATTTTCAGGTAGAGGATCCACCTGGGACAAAGGTACAGAGGTATGTTGAACAATGCTGAATAATGGGGTGTTGCCAAAAGTATATATGTGTGAATTCAATGAGGAGTGAGGTAGGGAGAGAAGGAATGAGGGAGGAAACTAGCATTTTCTAAGAGTTAGTTACTTTGATGCATTAACTTATCTAATCTTCACAGCCCATCAGGTAAGATTAAGCACATACTGTGTGCAGAGTTCCTTAGGCTTTAAATACACTACCACATTTACTCCTCATCACTACATGAACAGCCTTTGGAAAATGAGAAACCTAAGACTTACTAACTTGTTCAAGGTCATGACTGGTGGGGTGGCATATCTAGGATTTGAATATGGATTGACTGGATCCCACAACCTGAACTCTTCAGCACAACCCTGTTTTGCTTCACAAACTAAGGCTCAGAAAGAAGAAGATATATTTTTCCAAGTTTATCCAGAAATTGTGAAACATTAATGGTAGAACTGGAATTTGCACCTCTGTTTATCTGCCTGCAAAACTAGTCCTGCCTTTGATTATGGGGTCCTTTATGCAACAGGTTTCCATATAATTGAAGTAATTAACTAACAGTGGAAGGCAATAGCTTGAATCGGAGATAGAAAGCAAAGTGATAGAAGCAAAAGAAAACCCCAGTTCCCCCACCCCACTTTCATTTGTGTTAGCTGTCCTCAGCTCCTTCCAAGGAAAGGTACGTGTTCTACCAGTGGAAGGCAACACAGCATGGCAGTCAAGAACATAGGCTTTATGACATGAGCAGCTCAGCTTCACTAAATAGCTGTGGAAAATTAAGCAAATTGCTTACTTGCTCCAATTCTCAATTTCCTCCTCTGATAAATGAGTTGTAAAGTGAAATAAGATAGTACTTTTAAAGCACTAAACACAGAGCTTGACACAAACGGTTGTCTAGAAGGATTCTGAAATTGTCAAAAATTAGGACAAGATGGTCATTGGGGAGAGTTAGTCGATGGTGAGTTAGAAACCAAAATCTTGAGGGAATGAGGGCATGTGACCCAGGGGTTCATATGGCTACAGTAAGAGTAGTCATGAGCAGCACAGTCTAGATATATGATATTCAAGGTTAAGTGACTTAAAACATTGGGCTTTTGCCTTTCCTGGTTTGGGGTTCATCAGACTAAGAGACTACAGTTGTACGTGTATCGTCTTTCGAACATATCCTTTTCCCCAGGGTTTTTGCTATAGTGAGTGCTACAGAGATTCTGAAGGAGAGTTAAGTGTAAGCCAGAGGCTCTACACTAGGAGCGTGGCCCTTGAGTGCGGGTGAATTGAAGATAAGGAGGAAGCAATGATGCAGAATACAGATGGTGAGGGTCTGCATGGAGAAAGTCTGCTTGGAGCAGGTGTGCTGTAAGAGAGCTACCTGGGCCTAAATGGTTTGGTTTGAGGCCAAGGTTGAGCTAGCTGGCAAAACAAAACAAAACAAAAACCTCTTTCTCTGCTCTGTCTGGGTGTCTGGTACACAGGCAGGATTCATGGGAGTCAAGAATGGCTAGGGTGCAAGGATCAAAGATAGCATTGTGAGTTGAATATAGAAAATGGCCAGTGAGAAGGAGAGCTCACTGCCCAGCCCAGAGAGGAGATCATTCACGACAAAATGGGTTGAGGTAGCAAGTGGTCAGACCAGGACTCAGTCCTTTTCCTGCTTCTTGCCATTAGGTCTGCGGTCCAAACCCTGACCTTGCTCCCAGAGGCTTCCAACTCTAAGGCAAAACGCCACTTATGCATAATTGTCATGTATCACAAAATAGTATCATTATTTTGACTGTTTTCAACCGTAAAATATGTAAACATTATTCTTAGGTCATAGGCCATTAAAAAATGAAATAAAATAAACAGGTGGCAAGTTGGATTTAACTCTGGAGTTTGTTATGCTCTGATCTTGAGTTGGCCCACTGCCTTTATTGACTTGACTTTCCTTTCCTTCTTTTGCCTTGTTTGGGGTTTCTTTTTTCTTTTTCTTTTTCTTTCTTTCTTTTTTTTTTTTTTTTTTTTGAAACAATCTCTAACAAACATCGTTAAAGCGTAACTTTAAGGAAGTGGCTGGGGGTCCTCAAAGCCAAGCCATGCTGCCTCCCATAGAACAGCATTTGATTGCAGGCTGAGGACTGTCCCCAGGATTTGTCCGGACCAGGGAAAGGTTGGCCTCTCTAGGCTTTCTTCAGTGTCCTTTTCAGTAATATGAGGACAAAATCCATTATCTTACAGCACTATAAGGGAGAACTAAATGAAGTACCATATTTGAAAGTACAAACTTTGTATTAACAGAACCTGGTCATTATGGTTTTTGTTTCTTCCTGTATTGCTGGACTTGGTATAATGATACTTTATTTTATATTTTTGCATTTTTGTCCATATATGAGATTGGTGGGTAATTTTTATGCTCCTTAGCATTTTAGGTTTTGAGATCAAGGATGTGTTAACCCTATAAAATGAATTGATAGGTGTTACCTTTATAAAAAATTCCAAAAAAAGGCTGTGTAAAATTTTGATTATTTATTCCTTGTATACCTGGTAAAAATTGCTAAGGAAGTTTCCTTCGTGGAAAAAACATATTTTAGTTCTGATTCAATTACTTTAATGGTTATTGGACTATTCACAATTTCTACTTCTTTTTGAGTCATTTTTGCTAAGTTATTATTATTTTTTTTTCTATGTGGATCTATAGTGTGCCCAGCATTCTCTGTTGAAAAAACGACACTTTTCCCAGTGGATTACCTTGTCACCAACAAAATAGTATTTATGGGTCCATATTGTTTAATTTTTTAATAAATAATATGAAAAAATAATAATATGTTATTATAGTTTATTTCTCCTAATAAGTGCTTCTAGTCAGCAGTGGCTGTACTCTAAGTGATGACTCAGGAGCCCAAACCTTTTCCATCTTTGACTCTGCCTTGTTCATGATGTGGTTTCCAAGGCTGCCTTGCTTGTCTTTACCATGAGAGGAAAGAGGATGGAGGGCCACACATGGGAGGACTCAAGAGGCAGGGCTGAGAATGGTTGTGTGTCACTGTTGCTTACATTCCACAACTAGAACTGCTACTGGGCCACAGCCATTCAGGGGCACTGGGATATGTTATGGAGCTGTGTGCCCAGAAAGAAGAGGAATAGGTTTGTACAGCTATCCTGTATATTCTACAAAGATTTTATTAGTCTTAAGTTAAAAAAAATTCTTTACTGGTCTTTTCTGTTAAGTACTGATTTTCTATTTCATTAATTGTTGCTCTTAGCTTTCAATATTTTTTCTTATACTTAATTTGGCTTTATTTTTCTATTCATCTTCTAACTTCTTAAAAAAGATCCTTAATTTATTAGTTTTCAGGCTTTCTTTTCTAGTATTTAAGGCTACAGATTTTTCCTCTAAGTAATGCTTTAGATATATCCCATGAGTTTTCACTTATGGTATTTTTAATATCATCCAGTTCAAAACATTATCTGATTTCCATTGGTATTTCATCTCCAATGCATGGGGTATTGTAAATTGTTCCTTAATTTCTAAGTATATGGAAATGAGCCTTTCTTGATGTCTGGTTTAAATATAGTGGATCAGAGAATGAATACAGAATTATTTCAGTCTTTTGAGCAGTGTAATCATTACAATCTTTTTCTCTCCTTTTTAGAAGTTGCACATTCTGTCTCCATTTTTTAGATGTTTGCCCAAGACGTGTAATATGTATATTTAACTTAACCAAATGCTAGTGAATCAATTCCTTTATTTTCCTCATGGATAATACAATGATCTTAGAACACTTTAACCTTATAAATTTACTAACTTCTTTGATATTGTTGTTCTATAGTTTCTGTTTGTTTTTTAAACCTGCTAGATGCTATTATTTTATATACTCCCAAGTGCATTTTTATTTACCTACTTATTGTTTACTACTTTATTTGCCTTCTTTTTTTCTATTTTCATTCATTTTATTAAATTTAATTTTTTTTTCAGCATAACAGTATTCCTTGTTTTTGCACCACACACAGTGCTCCATGCAATCCGTGCCCTCTCCAATACCCACCACCTGGTTCCCCCAACCTCCCACCCCCAGCCGCTTCAAACCCCTCAGATTGTTTTTCAGAGTCCATAGTCTCTCGTGGTTCACCTCCCCTTCCAATTTCCCCCAACTCCCTTCTCCTCTCTAACTCCCCTTGTCCTCCATGCTATTTGTTAGGCTCCACAAATAAGTGAAACCATATGATAATTGACTCTCTCTGCTTGACTTATTTCACTCAGCATAATCTCTTCCAGTCCTGTCCATGTTGCTACAAAAGTTGGGTATTCATCCTTTCTGATGGAAGCGTAAGACTCCATAGTGTATATGGACCACATCTTTCTTATCCATTTGTCTGTTGAAGGGCATCTTGGTTTTTTCCACAGTTTGGCGACCATGGCCATTGCTGCTATAAACATTGGGGTACAGATGGCCCTTTTTTTCACTACATCTGTATCTTTGTGGTAAATACCCAGTAGTGCAATTGCTTCTAAGATTACTCTCCTTCTGTCTGGAACTCATCATTTAGATGTTCCTTAATGAAAGCCTACTAGGGGTGAAATTTCTCAGTCTTTTGTTTTCTTAAACTGTACTTATTAAAAAGGTATTTTCACTGGGAATGTGTCATTCTAGTTGGACAGCTATTTTTTTTTTCAGCATACTGAAGATATTCTTCCACTCTATCCTGGCTTCTATTGTTGCTCTTATAAGTTTAACTCTTTGCAATTAGTAATTTTCCCCCTCTTGCTACTTTTAGGATATTTCTTCCCTTATTGGGAGTTTTTCAATTTTGCTCTAATTTGTCTATGAGTAGATTTCTCTTTTTATTTATTGAACTTGAGATCTTTTGGACTTCTTAAATTATGGATGAGTGTCTTATCAGTCCTACAAAATTCTCAACCATTAATTCTTCAAATACTGCATCTTTGTCACCTTCTGTCCCTTCTCCCTTTGGAACTCCAGTTTAAATTTGTACAACCTTTATACTTTATTCCTCATGCCTCTTAAACCTCTCTTCATAATTTCCATCATTTTATCTCTCTGTGCCATTTTGTAAATTTCTTTGACCCATCCTCTGATTCAATAATTTTCTTTTTAGCTGTATCTAATTTGCTGTTAAAGCTATCTGTTAAGTTTTTCATCCTTTTATTATAGTTTAATATTAAAGTTTAATTTTAATGTTCCCTGTACATACTTAAGCTTGTCTCTCTTTCTTTAAACAGAGCAAACATACTTGCTTTAGCTTCAAGCACTATGCATTTGCTGTCTCCTTTAGTCCTTAGGATGCAGCTGTGAAGAATCACTATGCCTATCATAGAGCTAAAAACACCAAGACACTTGTCTCAAGGTCTATTAGTTCCTTTTCTATCATCTGCTTTCAGCTAAAGTTGATGCTCTGAGAAATTGCTCTAGGCCACAGAGGAGTTTTGGATTTGATCCCTGTTGGGGATCAACAGAGATTGCCTCTGCCTGACGGAGCCTCCCTCAGAACAATACAAAAGAGATGGGGTCATTGCGCCTGGAATAAGGTTTTATGGAGCTAAGACTTATATTTCCTGGATTCATCGTGAGCTCCCTGAGGGCAGGGACTGTGTCTGATGCATCCTTGTGACTATAGTGCTTAGGACAAGACTTAGTAAATATTTGGTGTTTGCGTGATTCAGTGTTCTGAGCACATAGCTGGGATGCATGTATAACTGTAGGAATGAGTTAATAACTAAAATAATACAATTAAAACAAACTTATTTGAACACTATTTGCTGAGTATTTATTAATATCTGGCTATGAACATCTAGAATAGAGCTTGTAAAACTTCTGCTATGAAGGGGAAAATAATAAGTATCTTGGACTTTACTGACCATATGGTCTATTTCACATCTACTCAGCTCTAGCATTGTAGCCTTTATTAGTCTGATAGAGCTGTCAAAACAATAAAATATCAGACTGGACTTCTAGGTTCCAATATTTTCACACAATTTTGGAACCTAGAATATCAAGATCAGGATGCGATCAGGGTTGGTTTCTGGTGAGAACTGTTCCTAGCTTGCAAATGGCTACCTATAACTGTGTGGCCTTGCCCTTGTGTATGTGCAGAGAAGGAGGGAGAGATTTCTTCTTATAAGGACATCAGTGCTATCAGCTAGATTCCCCTTCATGATGTCCTTTAACATTACCTAACTCCTTAAAGGTCCTATCTCATAATACAGTTACATTGGGGGTTAGGACTTCAATGTATGACTTTGGTAGGGGGACACAATTCTGTCAACAACAAAACCTAAAACAGCCCTAAGCAACCCATAAATGAATGGGTAAGGCTGTATTCTAATAAAACCCTATTTTTAAAATATTTTATTTCTTTTTTTAGAGGAGAGAGAGTGAGCAGAGGTAGGGGCAGAGAAAAAGGGAAAGAATCTCAAGCAGACTCCTTGCTGAGTGAAAAGCCCAACATGAGGCTCAACCTCAGGTTCATAAGATCTTGACCTGAGCCAAAACCAAGAGTCGGGTGCTTAACCAACTTTGCCACCCAGTTGCCCCCTAATAAAGCCTTATTTACAGAAATAAGTAGCAAGCTGATTTGATAAAAGGACTTCATATCTTATCTAGATATGCTCTCTATTTGTACAAAGATGAACATTATATCAAATCTAGATATACAAAGATGAACATTATATCAAAAACAAATGACATACTATACCTTGGCTAATTGAATTTAAATTAAAAAATAAAAACTACCGTATGATATAGCAATCCCATTATTGGATATATGCCCCCAAAATACAAAAACAGTGATTCAAATGGATATGTGTACCCTATGTTTACTTTTTAATTGTTTTTTAAGGATTTTATTTATTTATTTGACAGAGAGAGTGAGAGACCACAAACAGAGGGAACAGCAGAGGGAGAGGGAGAAATAGGCTCCCTGCCAAGCAGGGAGCCTGATGTGAGGATGAATCCCAGGACCCCAGGATCACGACCTGAGCTGAAGGCAGACACTTAACCATCTGAGCCATCCAGGCGCCCCACCCCTATGTTTATTGCAGCATTATCTACAACAACCAAATTAGGAAGCAGCCCAAGTGTCCAGGAAAAAAAAAAAAA